>NC_064626.1:883194774-883497804 GCF_023864275.1 Schistocerca cancellata
TAGCTAGTACGAGGATAGTTTCAGATAACCGATGAGAGCGAGAAATTATTGTTTCCTAATATAACTGAAAGTGGAATTTTGTGTTCTGATTTTTCTCTTAGAGGTGAGCTTTAATCGCCGCGAACAAAGCGATTGTGATTTTAGTTTTGCCGTATATTGTTTACCGTCGTTTTTTCGTATGAATTGCACATAACGAGGTTGTGGTTAGGATAAGACATGAGTTTAAATTCAGGGCTACAATATTTTAATAGAGGTGGAGCCCCGGTCGGGCGGCAAGAGCAGTAGCGTTGTCTTGCTGCCTGCGATAGGTTGTGCAAGGATAGGCTTTGTTAGTAGTGGGTATCATGCATGTCGATACCTTGACGTTGTGCGTTTGTGCTGCTCGGCGGCTGGCGCTGGGTGCTGGTACAGAGTCCTCGTTCAGCGTCCTGCAACCTGCAACAGTTATGTTTGTTATCGGTCTTGTGTCCGGTAGGTCATATACCGGAGGCACAGTGTGAGGGAGTGTTGGGAGATTGTTCGTGCGTCTGTGGGCGAGCTCGTCGGTGTCCCTGCTGTGGCCTGTTGGTCGGCTCTAATAGCAGCTGGTAGTTGCCAGTCAGTGTTGCTGATATGCAGGGGCTTACCGACGTTTGTCGCTGTTTGCGTATGTTAGTTTACCATAGGTGGTTATGCCCTAGTGTCTTTGGTCGCTTGTGTTTCCACCTGTGGTTGTGATCGTAGTTTCCCAGAGTGAGGATGAAAGGATTGTTCGAGTGTCTCGAGTTCCTGTATAGTCGTGTGGCGTGTTTCTTGAATACTTCCTTGAGGGTATCAAGGCGGTATTCATGGTGAAGATCCACGGTGCGTGTGTAGCGTGGAGCATTGCTAATGATTCGTAGCACTTTGTTCTGTATGATCTGCAGGCGGCGCAGTCGTGTGGGAGCTGCATATCCCCAGACGGGAGCTGCGTACGTCATCAGAGGTCTAATCAGTGTCATGTATAAGGACCTCGACACCCTCCTATTCAGTATGCTTTCCCTGTTGAGCATTGGGTAGAGCTGTTTGAGCCTCGCGTGCGCTCGGTTGGCAACGTATTCGATGTGGTCCCCCCATGTAAGTTTCCGGTCCAGCCAGACACCTAGGTATCTGACTTTCTCTCGGAAACGTATTGGGCGTGTATGTAGTGTTATCGGTTTACAGTGTTGGTGTTTGCGCAGTAGTTTCGGTCTGCGTGTGAACAGAACTGCTTCGCACTTGTCGACGTTTACTTTAATACGCCATCGCTCCAGCCAAGGCTCAGCTGTTCTGAGTGCTGTCTGTATTCGTGAGTTGATGTTCGACGGTTTCCAGTCTTGCGCGAGGATGGCTGTGTCATCCGCGTAGACGGCTAACGTCGTGTTTCGTGTCGCTGGGAAGTCATTAATGTACAGGTTAAACAAGATGGGCCCCAGGATGCTTCCTTGGGGTACTCCATCTTGGATACCGTGTTGTGTTGATTGTTTATCCTGCACGTTAGTCTTGAAACATCTGTTCGTGAGATATGAGTGTATGAGACGTACGAGTCCGTCTGGGAAACCAGCTTCGCTTAATTTGCGTATGAGTCCGTTGTGCCAGAGACGATCGAAAGCCTTTTCGATGTCTAGGAACACGGCCCCTGTGGCTTTGTTCATGTTGTAGCCATGTGTTATATGTTCGACTACGCGGAGGAGTTGTTGTGTTGTCGAGTGGTGATTCCTAAAGCCGAATTGCTCCGGTCTTAGGGTGTCGTTGGCGATGCAATGCCTAGTGATACGTTTTAGTATTACCTTCTCAACAATCTTGCTGAGCGAGCACAGCAGACTGATGGGTCGGTAATTTTGTGGGAGGGAGTGGTCTTTCCCTGGCTTCCTGAACATCAGGACCTTGGCCGCCTTCCAGCCGCAGTGTACGAGGTGCGACAAAAAAGTAATGACACGGATGTGAAAAAAAATGTTGCTTACCGTTTTAGTCAAGTTTAGTGTTGTCTCCTTCAAAGTAGTTCCCTTCTGATTGCACACACTTTTTCCAGCGCTTCTGCCATCGATGGTAACATTTATGGAACTCATCTTCTGCAATATCCTGTAAGACCATCGTCACAGCTTTTTGGACATCTTGTGTTGTTTGAAAATGGTGTCCCTTGACCGCCGTTTTGACTCTTGAAAATAGAAGAAAGTCGCACGGAGCGATATCAGGAGAAAAAGGTGGCTGTGGTAGTACTGAAATTTGTTTTGAGGTTGAAAATTTCTGCGTTGACAGAGCAGTATGTGATGGCGCATTATCGCGATACAGAACCCAATCATCAGCAATGTTGGTATGGACAGAAAGAACTCTTTTACGATGTCTTTCTAAAATTCCTTTGTAGTAATATCGCTTAACTGTTTGTCCAGGAGGCACCCATTCTATGAACAAGTTGACATCCGTCCGTGAGGTTGATGGTCGTCCACTGCGATCTCATCTTCAACATTCGTTCTGTCTTCACTAAACATATTATGCCAACGAAATACTTGAGCTCTTGACATAACCTCCTCTCCAAAGGCCTTCTGAAGCTTACCGTAAGTTGTCGTCACGTTTTCACCCAATTTAACGCAAAAAGAAATGGCGTACTGCAGCGCAGCATTATGCGGTTCCATTTCCGCGACGAGAGACACAAACACGTGTTAACTTAATACAGCACAATTCACTACTGAGCAGCTGGATCGATGTGCCGCTTGGACTAGAAGAAACTTATAGACCAAGGTCAAAGATGAGATTTTCACTCTGCAGTGGAGTGTGCGCTGATATGAAACTTCCTGGCAGATTAAAACTGTGTGCCGGACCGAGACTCGAACTCGGGACCTTTGCATTTCGCTGGCAAGTGCTCTACCAACTGAGCTACCCAAGCACAACTCATGCCCCGTCCTCACATACTTCTGCCAGTACCTCGCCTCCTACCTTCCAAACATTACAGAAGCTCTCCTGCGAACCATGCAGAACCAGCACTCCTGAAAGAAAGGATACTGCGGATACATGGCTTAGCCACAGCCTAGGGGATTTTTCCAGAATCAGATTTTCACTCTGCAGCGGAGTGTGCGCTGATATGAAACTTCCTGGCAGATTAAAACTGTGTGCCAGACCGAGACTCGAACTCGGGACCTTTGCCTTTCGCGGGCACTTGCCCGTGAGCACTTGCCCGCGAAAGGCCAAGTTCCCGAGTTCGAGTCTCGGTCCGGCACACATTATTAATCTGCCAGGAAGTTTCAAGGTCAAAGATATTGTGCCTACACAAGCCTGCAGGGTTGCCACATCTTGCAAAGAAAATCAGTCTCATTACTTTATTGTCGCACCTCGTAATCACTGGTCACTTAAAATCAGCAGTCGACAGAGCATCTCGCATTCCCGTCATACCTCGCGCCGGCCGCTCCAATATTGCTCCGCGTTACTCATTGACAACGTTTGTGAAATGACCAGCCACGTTTGTGAGTCGCCTGTAACCTAGCGGTAGCTGGCGGCCGATGTGACAACACCGTAGCGGCAAGAGACAGACGCCAGCAGTCAAGTAATTTTAAACAGACTACAGCATCTGCATCATTAACAGTACGTAGGAACCAGTACTTATCAATTTCAGCATCGCATTCAGAGCACAACACGCGTATTAACTTAAGGTAACGCGATGTTGAATGCCACGCTGAAGCCAGATAGCTTTTTCGTGAAACTGGGGTGATATTTGAGAAAGTGAGCCGTAGCATGTAACGAGCCACCCCGTATGGAGCCCGGTCGGCTGTGGAGTGGCGGTAGCACCCACCCATCCACCAACACAGCCGCCACACAGCAGGCCTGGGGCGGCGCCACTGGGGGCGGAAGCCGCCGCCAATTCGTCGCGCTCTGCTGACCCGCATCACACACACACACACACACACACACACCTCTTTTTTACGTGACCGACAACACAGTGGAGCCGACAGCGGTAATCGAAAACAATTTGGGCGGCGCACACCACTGCACCATGTCTGCTGTATGTCAGTGTTAGTGCACGTAACGGATAGCATTTCTGTATCACATTACTGCGCACATTTCCTGCCATAAAATTCTGCCGCGGACGAATTCCAACCCAAGTAACATTGTTTTTTTATGTTCAGCATTTTATGTTTTCAGTCGTACTGCGATGAAATAGGGCTTGGATTCGTAATATCGACTAAGCTCGGGCTTTTTTACTATACGTCTTGCTCAATACACATTTTTGCGACATATAGATAAGGCTATGTCTTGCTTTAAAACCAATCTTTTGCTGTTTACAGATAATAATTATTACATATTTTACACTGTATTCAGATTTATGTATGCAGTTGCAACTCACACATTTCTAACATGATGCACCGAAAACCATGCACCAAGGCAATGCGATATCTCTACATCTACATAGATACTCTGCAAATCACATTTAAGTGCCAGGCAGAGGGTTCATCGAACCGTCTTCATAATTCTCTATTATTCCAATCTCATATAGCGCGCGGAAAGAATGAACACCTATATCATTCCATAGGAACTCCGATTTCCCTTATTTTATCGTGGTAATCGTTCCTCCCTATGTAGTTCGGCGTCAACAAAATATTTTCGCATTCGGAGGAGAAAAATGGTGATTGGAATTTCGTGAGAAGATTCCGTCGCAATGAAAAAGCCTTTCTTTTACTGATGTCCATCCCAAATCGTGTAATATTTCTGTGACACTCTCTCCCATGTTTCGCGATAGTGCAAAACGTGCTACCTTTCTTTGAACTTTTTCGATGTACTCCGTCAGTCCTATCTGGTAAGGATCCTACACCGCGCAGCAGTATTCTAAAAGAGAACGGACAAGCGTAGTGTAGGCAATCCCCTTAGTAGGTCTGTTACATTTTCTAAGTGTCCTGCCAATAAAACGCAGTCTTTGGTTAGCCTTCCCCACAAAATTTTCAATGTGTTTCTTACAATTTAAGTTGTTCGTAATTGTAATACCTAGATATTTAGTTGAATTTACGGCTTTTAGATTAGACTGATTTAGCGTGTAACCGACGTTTAACCAGTTCCTTTTAGCACTCATGTAGATGACCTCACGTTTTCGTTATTTATGGTCAATTGCCACTTTTCGCACCATTCAGATATCTTTTCTAAATCGTTTTGCAATTTGTTTTCATCTTCTCATGACTTTATTAGTCGATAAACGACACCGTCATCTGCAAACAACTGAAGACGGCTGCTGAGATTGTCTCCCAAATCGTTTATATAGATAACGAACAGCAAAGGGCCTATAATACTACCTTGGGTAACGCCAGAAATCACTTATGTTTATGAAACTTCCTGGCAGATTAAAACTGTGTGCCGGACCGAGACTCGAACTCGGGACCTTTGCCTTTCGCGGGCAAGTGCTCTACCATCTGAGCTACCGAAGCACGACTCACGCCCGGTACTCACAGCTTTTCTTCTGCCAGTACCTCGTCTCCTACCTTCCAAACTTTACAGAAGCTCTCCTGCGAACCTTACAGAACTAACACTCCTGAAAGAAAGGATATTGCGGAGACATGGCTTAGCCACAGCCTAGGGGGTGTTTCCAGAATGAGATTTTCACTCTGCAGCGGAGTGTGCGCTGATATGAAACTTCCTGGCAGATTAAAACTGTGTCCCCGACCGAGACTCGAACTCCGGACCTTTGCCTTTCGCAGGCAAGTGCTCTACCATCTGTTATGTTTAACCCGATGACTTTCCGTCAATTACTACGAACTGTGACCTTTCTGACAGGGAATCACAAATCCAGTCAAATAACTGAGACGATATTCCATAAGCACGCAATTTCCATAAGAGCCGCTTGTGTGGTACAGTATAGATGTAATACTTCTTAACTTCCGCAAACCATTTGACTTGCTACCACATCGACTCATATTGGGTTATTCTCGTGGTCTTCAGTCCGAAGACTGGTATGATGCAGCCTTCTGTGCCACTCTCTCCTCTAAACGTCTCTTCGTCTCTGAATAATACTGCAACTTACATACTTCTGAATCTACTTACTGTATCCCTCTCTTGGTCTCCCTCTGCGATTTTAACCCTCTCTCGCTCACCTCCACAAGAAACTTCCCTCCAATAATAAACTAGTGATCCCTATATGTCTCAGAATGTGTGCTATCAAAGGATTCCATCTACTATTCAGGTTGTACCACAAATCTTTTTTCTAAATGGTCCTGAGCAGTATGCGACTTAACTTCTGAGGTCACCAGTCGCCTAGAACTTAGAACTAATTAAACCTAACTAACCTAAGGACATCACACACATCCATGCCCGAGGCAGGATTCGAACCTGCGACCGTAGCGGTCGCTCGGCTCCAGGCTGTAGCGCCTAGAACCGCACGGCCACCCCGGCCGGCGATCTCTTTTCTCCCTTCTATTCAGTACCTCCTTATTAGTTACGTGGCCTACCCATCCAATCTTCAGGATTCTTCTGTAGCACCACATTTCAAAAGTTCTATTCTCTTCTTGTCTAAACTGTTTATCGTTCATGTTTCACTTGCATACATGGCTACACTCCTACAAATACTTTTAGAAAATACTTCCTAACACTTAAATCTGTATTCGGTGTTAACAAATTTCTCTTCTTTAGAAACGCTTTTCTCGCCAGTATCACTCTACATTTTATATCCTCTATTTCGGACATTATCATTAATTTTTCTGTCCAAATACTAATACCTTTACGCTACTTCCAGAGTCTCGTTTCTTAATCTAATTCCCTCAGTATAACTTGATTTAATTATACTTCATTTCATTATCCTTGTCTTGCTTTTGTTGTTATTTATCTTTCATCCCCCTCTCAAGACACTGTCCACACTGTTCAACTGCTCCACTAAGTCCTTTAAGTTTCTATTTCGTCTCCCTGAACTTTAATTCCTACACCATAATTTTCTTTGGTTTCGTTTACTTCTTGCTCAGTGTACAGGTTGAGTAACATCGGGATAGTCTGCAACCTTGTGTCTCTCTTTTCTCAACCACTGCTTTCCTTTCATGCCTCTTGACTCTAATAACTGCAGTCTGGTTTCTGTAAAAGTTTTAAATAGCCTTTTGCTCCCCGTATTTTATCCCTGCTACCTTCAGTATTTCAAAGATTGTATTGCACTCAACGTTGTCAAAAGCTTTCTCTAAGTCTAAAAATGCTATTAACGTAGGTTTGCCTTTCCTTAACCTATCATCTAAGGTAAGTTGCAGGGCCAGTATTGCCTCGCATGTTCCTACATTTCTTCGGAATCCAAACTGATCTTCCCCAAGGTCGGCTTCTACCAGATTTTCCAGTTTTCTGTAAAGAATTCGTGTTAGTATTTCGCAACTATGATTTATTAAACTTATAGTTCGGTAGTATTCACACTTGTCATCACCGGCTTCCTTTGGAACTGCAATAATTATATTCTTCTCGAAGTCAGAGATTTCACCTGTCTCATATCTTGCTCATCAGCTGGAAGAGTTTTGTACTGCTTGACCCACGGGAGAACGTCACTAGCGTGCTGAAGAACCTAAAGTGGCAGACGCTTGGAGTAAGACGACGATTATCCCGTGGAAGACGACTTACACAGTTTCAGGAACCAGCTTTAATTCAGGAATATAGGAGTACACGACAACAGCTTGCACATCACTCCCGTGAGTATTAAGTGAATATAGTATGGAGGATCCTAGAATTATACAAAAACCTCCTACAGATTTGAATAAATAAATAACCGCAACAGCTGATGTGTGAAGGTTTATTGCTCTCCTGTTGGTTCAAAGCTGGTTTCGTGGCTATGAAGACACATCCTCAGGTGCCAAACAATTGACCTAAAGAGGGTGAAAAAAATTATATGTGTGAAGTCTGTTCTTTCCGACATGTCCGAAAGAACTGACATCACATATATAAAAGAACAGACACAATTTTGATCCTGCATCTACTATGAATCAAGACCCAAAGGGATTAAAGACATTAGCTACCAGTGGACATTGATTTCATCAATGGGACAAGTTTGGTAATTTGTACCGAACCAGTATTCGAACCATGGTCTCCTGCTTGCTAGGAAGATGCCCTAACCATTACCATCCGATAAAAATGACAGCTTCTTTATCCGTGCGGGTACCGCGAACGCTCATGATATACACGTGTGGGCGTGTGAGAATCCTCGTATAACTACAGTGGTCACCGCAACAGCACGAACTACCCTAGGTCACCAGCCGTCAGACACAATTTTGAAGGGACCATTGGCCATCTTGGCCATACTTATATGTACAATGATGCCAAAATATTATGACCACCTGCTTAATAGCAGGTTTCTCTGTCTTTGGAACGATTGCCGATTCTGAGTATCAGAAATAGACACTTTGTTGGTAGGTTTATTAAGGTATGTGGAATTAAACGTCTACGCACATATCACGTAATTCGCATAAATAACGGGCCGATGATTTGCGTACGCGGTGATGGCGCCCGATAGCGACTGAGATTGGTTCCATAGGATTTATATCAGTCGAATTTGGTCGGCGAGACATCAACGAGAGTTCACTATAACGCTCTTCAAATCACTGCAGTTTCGAAACACGGACAATTACACCGCCGAAAGATGACATCGCCGTCTGGGAAGACATCAAGCATGACGGGATGCAGGTGGTTCGCAGCTGTCAGCATGTCTTAGATTACTACCACAGGTCCCATGCAAGAGCAGGAGAATGTCTCCCATAGTAATTTACTTGCACCAGCAAGAGTCCGTGGCGCGCTGCAAGTTTCGAGCCGCCGTTCAACTCGATGATGGCGTTCGTGGGGACAACCACGGACCTTGTGCAGCAAAAATATAATTCAACCGAAGAGCCGACACGTTTCCACTGATCGACGGTCGAGTCTCGATGGTCCCGTGCCCACTGAAATCGTAATTTACGATCTCGTTGGGTCAACATGTGAACACGTGGGAGTGGTCTGCTGTCACAAAGCAGACAAGCCTCCGAAGCCCACGTTCTATGAAGAGTCGTGGACGTCCTACTATTTAAGGCATAATGGTAGTTTCACTGTCCTTCTACCTCTTTCCATAGATGCTTACGACAGCAGCACCTGAACATTCGACCAGCTTAGCCGTTTTCGATATACGCGTTCACAGGCTCTGCTTAATAATAATCTGCCCCTTGTCAAAGTCGCTTTCTCAATAGATTTCCCTACTTTCTGCCCATATTTTCGCAAGGGTGATCCCCCGTCCGTGTCTGCTCCGCTTATATACTTTTCTTCTCGCGTCACGTGCACGCAAGGTAGGCAAGCGGCATCCAACGTTGTGGTGGGCGGTGGTCATAATGACTTGGCTTATCAGTGCATGTGATGTCTGTTCTTTCGCATAATACCGGAAGAATGGACACCACATACATACAAGTGAAGTGCAATGGCGTATGATCCCTTCAGTGCAGATGCACACCAGTTAGAACTCTTACGGGAATCAGTGGGATGCTGCGAATAAAGAGGCTAGTGAGCAGAGGCACTACGTCGGTAGTTTGTGGAATAATTTAAGAATTTGGGTCCGACGGGAAGTATGCCAGTGTAGTGCGTGCTATTGTAGTGACCACTGTTTTCGGATGGTGTAGCGGTCAGCGCATCCGCCAAGTCAGCAGGAGACGCGGATTCGAATGCACGTCTGGCACAAATTTTCAACTGGTCCATTAATACAATCTTACTGGCAGCTTAAGTCTTTAATTCCTTTGTGCCTTGGAAAAAAACTTTTTTTAATCTGATTAAGGTAAACTCTGACAAAATTTTTATTTACATATTCATAACAAAAGAAAGATCACGGATGTTTTTAGTCATGGAAGCCGTTCCTCAGTAAATCATAGATGTCCCCTATACTCATTCTGATCATAGCGTAAAAACGCAACTGTCAAAAATTTGATACTTAGAACCTAATCAAATTATCAAAGAATTTCCCCACGATAAATTTGAAACCCAATCTAAGAACCCTCAAAAATAAATAGCGCTTGCTCAAATAGCACTAGGAGAACGTACGCGGAGCAGACCAGCCCACAGGAGAGCATGCAGTGCACGGAAACACTGTCCTGGCGCTCATGCGGGAAAAAGATAAGCCCCTCTGAGGCAAGTCGCACCCTCGATAGTAAGAAGACACGGTATTGTGCTAGTTTAGTCTAAACTAAAATTAGAATACTTGCCAGCAAGGAAGGTAGCGGGGTATATATGTAGAGAACATGTTAATAGTAACCATGTAAATTGCCCTAATCCGGCCGAGGTGGCCGAGTGGTTCTAGGCGCTTCAGTCTGGAACCGCGCGACCGCTACGGTCGCAGGTTCGAATCCTGCCTCGGGCATGGATGTGTGTGATGTCCTTAGGCTAGTTAGGTTTAAGTAGTTCTAAGTTCTAGGGGACTGATGACCTCAGATGTTAAGTCCCATAGTGCTCAGAGCCATTTTAAATTGCCCTAACTCTAACAGAACACTGTGTAGACAGTCACACGTGATTAGCCGAGCGGTCTGAGGCGCTGCAGTCATGGACCGTGTGGCTGGTCCCGGCGGAGGTTCGAGTACTATCTCGGGCATGTGTATGTTTGTGTTTGTCCTTAGGATAATTCAGGTTAAGTAGTGTGTAAGCTTAGGGACTGATGACCTTAGAAGTTAAGTCCCATAAGATTTCACACACATTTTCTTTTGAACTGTGTAGACAACAAATAATGGCAGTGATGTATCTCCAAGCGGAAAGATAAATAGCAAGGGAACAAATACATATTATCAATGAAAAGATGTTACTGAAACAGTTTGTCTGCTAATAAACTGGAGATAAAAATAAAATAACAGTATTGTGTCCAGCCCTCGTGTTAGTAAAAATTCCAGCCGAGTTAACCATCGAGCATTATGGTAAGATATATGGGAACTATGCACGTACCGTTTTAAAACGGGGCTATTACATATAAAGCACCAGTGGCAATAAAAAGAAAGTTGGAATACTTGCAGAAAAATGTAACTGACAACAGATGGACAAACACACTAGCAGTGAAGAGTTTAAATTGCATAATAAAAGAGAGAAACTTGCTGACTACAGATAGACAAAAATGTTCAAATCTGTGTGAAATCTTAACTGCTACGGTCATCAGTCCCTAGGCTTACACGCCACTTAACCTACATTACCCTAAGGACAAACACACACACCCATGCCCGGGGGAGGACTCGAACCTCCGTCGGGACCAGCCGCACAGCCCATGACTGAAGCACCTTAGAGCGCTCGGATAATCCCGCCGGCTACAGATAGACAAACACAAACGCAGTGAAGAGTTTAAATTACATAAAAAAAGAGAGAGAGAAAGAGAGAGAGAGAGGGAGGGAGGGGGGGGGGGAAGAGCGAGAGAGAAACTTTATGCGCGTATTTTTTCTGGGATAAGTAACCTGTCCATATAATTCAAGTGTCCTTCTGAATGTTTCTTACTTTCTGTGGTAACGGCTACTTAGTTTGGGAACACTGAAATTGTTCGTTTGCACTTGCATCCCCGTTTAGTTGCTCTTGTACCTAGCTTCTGCCGCATACAGACCAGCAGTGCAAGGTGAGTGACTCGTGGCAGCTGCTCTGGTCTGGTCGCGTGCAGACAGCCGGCAGCCAGCAACAAGTGCGGAGCCCCGCCGTACCTTGCCGGGGCGTGGCGACCTCGCCTCACCTGTTGTCTGCCCCCGGCCGCTGTCCGCTCCTCGCCCCATCAACTACCTGGGCGTGGCACCCTGTTGCTGGCCTCCCCACTGCTCTCCACACTTAACTCTTCCGTCCCTCCACCAGCCACAACTACAGCCACGACACCGTACACATTTTGGTGTTCAGCTGAAATCTTCCTCAAACTTCTTCTTCCTAGACAGGGATTATATTCAGCCGACATCCGGTTACATGTCATAAGTCTTCTCTTCTAAACAAGTTGGCCTTGCATGAGCAAGACGATGTTTCAAAAGTAACTGTACACACTTCGTGGGTGTTTTTTATGCGTGAAAATAAGATTAATATGTTAAATAACGTAATGTCTGAAATTGCTTTACTTCCAATATTATGAAAAGGATAGACTGCTACTCACCATACAGCGGAGATTTTGAGTCGAGGACTGGCACAACAAAAAAACTACTAAACACGTAAGCTTTCGGCCCAGAAGTCCTTCTTCTGAAATAGATAACACAGCATCTCCGCTGTATGGTGAGTAGCAATGCATCCTTTACATAATACTGTCGTTATTCCATCTTGGCTTTTCCATTGTTTAATATTGGCTTATTTCCGAGATATGCTGTAGAGTAGAAATCACAGGTGCAACGCAAACAACACAAAATTGCAGTAAAATGCAGGAATATATGCAGCGGATAGGCACCTGGTGCAGGGAGTGGCAACTGACCCTTAACATAGACAAATGTAATGTATTGCGAATACATACAAAGAAGGATCCTATATTGCATGATTATATAATAGCGGAACAAACACTAGTAGCAGTTACTTCTGTAAAATATCTGGGAGTACGTGTACGGGACGATTTGAAGTGGAATGATCATATAAAATTAATTGTTGGTAAGGCGGGTGCCAGGTTGAGATTCATTGGGAGAGTCCTTAGAAAATGTAGTCCATCAACAAAGGAGGTGGTTTACAAAACACTCGTTCGACCTGTACTTGAGTATTGCTCATCAGTGTGGGATCCGTACCAGGTCGGATTGACAGAGGAGATAGAGAAGATCCACAGAAGAGCGGCGCGTTTCGTCACAGGGTCATTTGGTGATCGTGATAGCGTTACGGAGATGTTTAGCAAACTCAAGTGGCAGACTCTGCAAGAGAGGCGCTCTGCATTGCGGTGTAGCTTGCTGTCCAGGTTTCGAGAGGGTGCGTTTCTGGATGAGGTATCGAATATATTGCTTCCCCCTACTTATACCTCCCGAGGAAATCACGAATGTAAAATTAGAGAGATTCGAGTGCGCACGGAGGCTTTCCGCCAATCGTTCTTCCCGCGAACCATACGCGACTGGAACAGGAAAGGGAGGCAATGACAGTGGCACGTGAAGTGCCCTCCACCACACACCGTTGGGTGGCTTGCGGAGTATAAATGTAGATGTAGATGTAAAATTAATTCTTCTCAAAGAGTAACGACACAAAGGGACCCGAAATTCAACACAACTACGTACCGTACATTCATCCCAAACATGTTGAATATGATATTCACGTAGACGAAGGCAGTGACGTACTCGACGCCTTACCACTCTCGGAATGCTGCAGGCTCCGCTCATCTCAATACTGCACAGTCCGCCTGTGTAGCCGCGCTTCATCGTTAGTTGTAACACCATACACGAGCTCCTTGACGACCTCAAAGATATAGGTCCAGCGGGCTAAGTTCGGGAGATCTAGCGGGCCAAGCAATGGTCCTGTACGATCTATCCACTAATCGGGGTAAGCAACGCTGAGATATTTTCTTGCCTCTCGATTGAAATGTGCAGGGGCGGCTTCGTGCATAAATCATAAGTTGGTTCTTGTAGCGAGTGGGACATCATGAAGCAGGCCATCCACTTCATGTTCCAAAAAGTGTCGATACACTTTGCTGTGCCACGCGGGGTAGCCGCATGGTGTAAGGCGCGTTGCCATGCTTCGGGCGGCTCCTCCCCTCAGAGGTTCGAGTCCTCCCTCGGGCATAGGTGGGTGCGTTGTCCTTAGCGTAAGCTAATGTAAGTTTAAATACTGTGTAAGCCTAGGGACCGATGACCTCAGCATTTTGGTCCCATAGGGACTTACCATCACCACACTCTGCCAGTCAGACGCTGTGGAATAACATGTGGTTCGCGTAACTAACTGTCCACTATACTACACCAAGGGACCAGTGCAAAACGGTGTCGACATCCTTTTACTGTAGTTACACGAGGATTCTCACGTGGCTACACTTGTATATTATGTGGGTTCACGGTACCCGCAAGATAAAGAGGCTCTCGTCCGTAAAAAATACCCGACGACCGAACGGTGGATCAGCTGCATGCCGATCGAGTAACCACTGACAGAAATTCTGTCGTCTAGGGTAGTCTACAAGTGTAACCTACTGTAACTTCTGCATATGATAAAGGTGATACTGCTCTCTTCATAGTAGGCACCATACAGTTGACTGAGGAACTCCTACAGTGGCACTCATATGACGGGTACTTATGGTCAGATCTTCATCCACCACTTTCGGGCAGTTGTCAACATCCATGATATGATGTCTATCACAAATGACGCGATTCATAAATCAATTTGAAACGAAACTTTATTTAACGTTTTACTTTTATTTTGATGCGTACATTACACGCACGAAGTGTGTACAATTGCCGGCCGGGGTGGCCAAGCGGTTAAAGGCGCTACAGTCTGGAACCGCGCGACCGCTACGGTCGCAGGTTCGAATCCTGCCTCGGGCATGGATGTGTGTGATGTCCTTAGGTTAGTTAGGTTTAAGTAGTTCTAAGTTCTAGGGGACTGATGACCTCAGAAGTTAAGTCCCATAGTGCTCAGAGTCATTTGAACCATTTTTTTTGTGTACAATTACTTTTGAATCACCCTGTATATGACAAACGCGGAAGTTGATTAGTATGTTTGCTATTCCTTCACGGTGAAACAGCAGGACGGATCTAGATGAAATTTGGAATGGAAATAGCTTATACCCTGAATTATCACACAGGCTGCCTCTTATATACATACCTATCAAAGGTTAGGGATGGGGGTGATAAAGGAGTGTAGCCCACTACGTGCAAATACCCGTACTTTATTAATCCAGTATTTGTGAAAGAGAATACTTAGAGACTCAGAGACTTGTGACAAACTTTACACGAAATTTCAAACCTTTGCAAGACTTTTTATCACTGACACCCCACAAAAAGATGAAAGGAAAAAAAATTAATTGCTTACTACGTTTTCGTCTTCCGTGCAGTAAAACTGCCGTATGCAGGATGACGTTTTAATTTTTGACTTCCTTACTATTAACTCTATTTCCAAGACATTTCGCAGATAATATCCACTTATGCGGCTGAATGTACCTAGAAAAACGTGTCATTGTACGACACATAGTCCAGGAGAAATGACGTCATGAACACTGAGATGCGTGAAAAGCTTCCGCATCATGCACGACGTTTTAATTTATTACGTCTTTGCTATTCGCAACTCATTTTCCAGAAGTAACAACATGTACGACTGGATGTACCTGCAAAATGATATCATTTACGACACACAGTTCAGGAGACATGGCGTAATAAATGTTGAGCTGTGTGAAAATGAAACTGGAGGGCGTAATTCGCTAGAGATGCAGATGAAATATGTACACAAATACATGTGAATTACGTTAAATACTTGTGAAATATATGTGATATGTGCGTACGTGGGAGAAGACACGGGTAAAAAGCTGATCCTAAACCCCTGCAACGATATTAACCAAATTTGATATACATTTGAGTTACGATGGGGAGAGAAATCCTGAGAGAGTATCACCCACCAGCTTCCTATTAGGGTGTGGGTGATAATATGGAGAGAGAAGGGGGAGGAGAAAGGAGGAGATAGAGAGGGGGAGTAGGAAATGGGCAGCAACATGTTGGAGGAGGAGATATACAGAGGAGCAAATCGACAATGAAGGGGAAGAGGAGGAAATGGACAAGGAGAGGAGAGAGGAGGAGATGGACAGAGACAAGAAAGAGGAGGAGGTCGACAGAGAGAGGAGGGAGGAAGAGATGAAGAGCGAGAGGTGGGGAGGAGGGGATGAACAGGGAGAGGGGGAGAAGGAGACGGACAGGAAGAGGGAGACGCGGAGAGGGACAGAGAGAGGCGCAGGCTTCAACGTGCCAATAGCGAAAAATACGCAGACCGGTGGAGCGAGAGATAGCTACGCCACCTGTCGGACGATTAACCAACAGCTTCGACACACGGGCAGAGGCTGTCAATCAAACTGCACGATACCGTCAGCCGTCCCAGCGCCATCTGTAGGGAGCCGCCTGCTGAAATACTTGCCCGCGCTGGCGTGTGCCCGTCCTCGCCTTTATCAGCCAAATATCTATGTCGCCACAGCAGCGTCATTCCTCCAACGACCAACAGTTCTTTTTTGTGTTCGCTGTGATTTTAACACAGCCAGCGATGGATACCATGCCGTGCTGAGTTGGTATCCTGCGTCCCTGTTAAGCTAATTACTCGAGCTTGCGAATTTCCACTGTTTCTTAAATAACGCAGTTCCAGTGCAAAGAGGTCGACGATAGGATTTCGGTATTTTCGTTCTTCCATTCAATGTCTTGTACTGAGGCAATGTTCGACCACTGCAGATTTCTCTGGCTGGCTCAGACGTTTGTGTCGTCGATGTTCGACACATCTGTCCACGGTGCGACAAGTCTGTGCAATGTGTGACATCCAGCGGCAACAGGCAATCTTATACACAAGGTCTTCGTAAACACAGATCGTCTTTCACTGAGCCTAAAAGAGCTCTGAGTTTCGATGGTGGACGAGAGACGAATTTAATTTTATCTTTCTCCACCAACCTTCATATTTTTGAAGAAAACGACTATTCCTCTTTGTTCATCAATTTTTTACAGCTCCTCACTTTCTCTAACACTCGCCGGACGTAATGCACGGCGAATCTCCCGTTCATAAGTAGTAGGCTTCGGTCACAGTCTGAGTGTGTTCGGCGTACCTGATGACGTCGGTCCGTTGCGCCGACGAAATATTGTGGAATTTTCACAGTGACATCCGACGCATCGCTCGGGAAATAAAACTAATCCGTCGGGAAAGCCTCAAGCAACACATATTAATGTAGTTCGTAGTAAAGCCACTTTATGCAAAGGGAGACAGGGATAATGTTGACAATTATAGACCTATTTCTATGCCATCGGTGTTTGCTAAAGTTATCGAGAGGGTTGTATATACAAGGTTACTGGAGCATTTAAATTCACATAATTTGCTGTCAAATGTACAGTTTGGTTTTAGAAATGGTTTAACAACTGAAAATGCTATATTCTCTTTTCTCTGTGAAGTTTTGGACGGATTAAATAAAAGATTGCGAACGCTAGGTGTTTTCTTTGATTTAACGAAGGCTTTTGACTGTGTTGACCACAAAATATTACTGCAGAAGTTGGACCATTATGGAGTAAGGGGAGTAGCTTACAATTGGTTCGCCTCTTACTTTAAGAACAGAAAGCAATAGGTAATTCTCCGCAGTATTGAGAGTGGTAGTGATGATCAGTCCCAATGGGGCACTGTTAAGTAGGGCGTTCCCCAAGGGTCGATGCTGGGGCCACTGCTGTTTCATATTTATATAAATGATATGCCTTCTAGTATTACAGGTGATTCAAAAATATTTATGTTTGCTGATGACACCAGCTTAGAATTGAAGGATATTGTGTGTGATATTGAAACAGTATCAAATAATGTTCATGAAATAAGTTCGTGGCTTGTGGAAAATAATTTGATGCCAAATCACAGTAATACTCAGTTTTTACGGTTTTTAACTCACAATTCAACAAGAACCGATATTTTGATCAGACAGAATGGGCATATTATAAGCGAGACGGAACAGTTCAAGTTCCTAGGCGTTCGGATAGATAGTAAGCTGTTGTGGAAAGCCCATGTTCAGGATCTTGTTCAGAAACTAAATGCTGCTTTATTCACCATTAGTACAGTATCTGAAATAAGTGACAGTTCAACACGAAAAGTAGTCTACTTCGCATATTTTCATACGCTTATGTCATACGCTATTATTTTTTGGGGTAATTCTTCTGATTCAAAAAGGGTATTTTTGGCTCAAAAACGGGCTGTTCGAGCTATGTTTGGCGTAAGTTCGAGAACCTCTTGTCGACCTCTATTCAATAGTCTGGGAATTCTGACATTGCCCTTACAGTATATATTTTCTTTAATGTCGTTTGTTGTTAGCAATATTAGCTTATTTACAAGAGTTAGCAGCTTTCATTCAGTTAATACTAGGCAGAAATCAAATCTGCATGTGGAATGCACTTCCTTGGCTCTTGTGCAGAAAGTTGTTACATTGTTGATTTTCTTTATTTAAACTTACGAATTGTCGCCTGAATATGTTACTTATACTTCATTTTATCTATTTCCACTACCGTGTTATAATTTCACGTATTGATTCGTTCCATGACCATGGAGACTTCTCCTTAATTTGGTCCCACTGAACAATAAATAAATAAATAAACTTTCTCCAGCTGAAACACATGGGATGGTGTAGGAAAGCGTAGGACATCACCCCAAAGCGCCACACGCGTGCTGGCGTTGTACTCACCGTATGAACAGGCGGCACCTCGTCAGCCGCGAGGTGCAGCGCGCTGCAGACACCGTGATTGAGTGAAGCGCCTGGAAACGCATGCCGTCGTCACGCCTCATCGGCGCTGGCGAACGGCTTGCGCGCTCCATATGCGCAGACTGATGGCCGCAAGCTGTGCTGCCTCATGCACGAGCACAGCCGTACGGTTTCTTTTACAAGGTGATACATAACATGTCCAGTTATAGACTCCCAACTATCGTCCCCTAACACAGTTCGCCCCAGTAAGATTACCGAAGGTAGGTTGGTCTACTCGTTAATTACAAAATTACGAATGAACTGTGTTTCAAGTAGTTCGTCAAATTTAGCGTTTAAACTCCATTACATTCCAAAAGAAAATGTGATTACAACAAACAGTTCTCATCAATACTACGTGAGACATACATACGGCGAACAAAATTGCGATACCTCTATCACTTTGGAACGCGATCCCACTGACGCTCGTCCGCATTCTTTGGCATAGTTTTTCGCGAATTTCGTCACTCGCACTTCGAGTTACCAACTTAATTTCTATAAAAGTCTGAATTTACTGTTCATAAATTTGCAACTAAATGTAGCTCCTCAAAATATCGTTTCAAATCGACAATTTTTTAGACATATCAAACTGGAATTCCTCGTCCTGGAAACCTGTTATGTACCAAATAAATTGTGTAGCCGGTTGCGTAATTGTAACATCTCAATGTGTTCGTTAGTTTGAATTCAAGAGGTTGGAGCAGTGGCTAGCACACTGGACTCGCATTCGGGAGGACGACGGTTCAATCCCGCGTCCGGCCATCCTGATTTAGTTTTTCCGTGATTTCCCTAAATCGCTCCAGGCAAATGCCGGGATGGTTCCTTTGAAAGGGCACGGTTGACTTCCTTCCCCGTCCTTCCCTAATCCGATGAGACCGATGACCTCGCTGTTTGGTCCCTTCCCCCAAACAACCCATCCAACCACCCTCATCCCACTTTAAAGTGATGCACTGAGACTGCGACGTTGCCTTTCACTGTACTAAAAAGGAGTCTTGATGGCTTCATCATTCTATCATTCTACGCGGGTGCATTTGCTTCGCGTGAGCTAGTCTTGGATTTTCTGTTCCACGTAAGCCATTGTACGAAATCCATTTAGTATAATTTGTCAATGAACGCGATTTTACGCTCTAAATCGTCACTAAAACACTTGTATTACACGATATAGTAAAAATCAAGGAAAACTCGATTCTAAATGAGCGAACAGGGATGTGAACCCTGCTACTCGTGAACACTGATGCAGTTGCCTAATCCCTTTGCCACTTCGATGAGCTACATTATGAGACTATCGTATTTAAATTTCCTGCCGTTTCTGCCGATCTCTCCCCATTTTCGTAATGTGGTTGCACTATCATCATGCATTACGCAGTTGCATATTCTCTCAGTGTCAACGGACGAGAAGTAACAATCCCAGCTCACGTGCGGCATTTATCCATCACACTACTCAAGCACTCCTGACAACAATATCCCAGTCCGGAACCGCGCGATTGTTACGGTCGCAGGTTCGAATCCTGCCTGGGGCATGGATGTGTGTGATGTCCTTAGGTTAGTTAGGTTTAAGTAGTTCTAAGTTCTAGGGGACTGATGACCTCAGATGTTATGTCCCATAGTGCTCAGAGCCATTTTTTGAACAATATCCCAACAACGCTACAACGCAACATCACGTAAGTGACATACATTTCAGACGAAACGTATTTTTTGGAACTGTCTACACATCAGCCTCACGTTTCTGTTAACTTTTTTTTGCATCTCTGCTTCAGAATTCTTTCGCAATCCAGGACATGCATATTTATTCATTATACCTATCATTTCATTTGTTCCTCTGTTGAGAGAGATTCGCCGTCGTAGGTATAACTGATATCACTTGAATCAGTTATAAAATCTACTTACAAAAACCAACAAAAGAAACACCGGCTCGTAAAGTAGCTTATCAATCCAGAGCAAAAGAAACATCGGCCTGGTAAAGTGACTTACCAATTCAGATTCCCCTGCGCTGCATTGCAGACTTCAGTATGTTATCACATAATACTCTTTTTATTCCTAAGTATACAGAGCTCCTCGCAGGCTGTGAAGACCCGAGAGATGTCTACCGGCCGCCGTGTCATCCTCCTCTTTGCGGCGTCATGCCGACGCGGTGTGGGGGGCTATATCGTCAGCACACCGCTCTTCCGGCCGTTTTGCCGACTTTCCAGCCGGGGAGCCGCTACTGCTCGGTCAGGTAGCTCCTCAGTTGCCATCACGAGGCTGAGTACGTCCTGTCTCAGTCCTCCACCAAGGAAAAGTCCTTGGCAGTACCGGGAATCGAACCCGGGTTCCCCGAATGGCAGCCATCTGCGCTGGCCACTCATCTACCGAGGCAGACATTTATTTCCATCTGCTTAGTGTAAATACTGATTCACCTTTCTCAGATCGGTTCCTTTCATGTAGCAAAATAAAATTTCCGAAGTGTAATGCGATATCTGGTGCAAAAATAGTCTAAAAACGCAGATGATTCGCCAGTATTAAGACTAACATGCACTCAGTCGTAGTTTACTAAGAACTGTTATTGGAGGCTGTATGTCCTAATCTACCTCCCACCTGTGACCTGGTTCACGCAGCCGTTTGCGAGAACCTAGCATTTATTTTGGGTTTTTCGCAATTTGCGAGTACTCAGAGGTTTTGGAAAGCTGAAACTTATGGTGAGTGCCAGAGCAGTTTGTACGAATAACCTAACGGTATAACCAGCTTGTTCCCTCTCTCTATTTTTTTTCTACCGTTAGTGTCTTTCAATTTTACGGTTATCGGACGGCAGCGAAAGAGGGTTCGTACCATGAGTTATGTATACGGTTAGGATTTGAACCGTGTACCTGGGCCAATCTGCACACTGCTTCTTCCTTATATTCGGAATTGCAATTAATGATTGCTTCAAATAATAAGTCTCTCAACCAAACACCGTTTTCTTAACTCACTCAGAAACAGTTCCGCATTAGATTCCCACAACTGAACAACACTCAGGCTACTTTCCACTATCTCAGTTTTACTTTACAAATCACTTCGTTGAATGAAACTTCTTACACGATCAAAAATGTATGCTGGTGCGGAACTTGAACCTGGATCCCTTGCCTTTCACTGGCAAATGCTCTACTGATCGGGTTGTGAAAGCACCATTGACGAGCCCCCCCCCCCCCCCCCCCACCTCGGCGCCGCGCCGCCGACTGACTCACTCTCACCTCACACTATAAAAGCGTGTGCACTTTCTCGGGGTTTCCCATATCGTCGGCGCTCATCTGTAACTTTCACACGCCAGAGAACACCAATGGTGTTAAGAAATCAGATCCGGCCGTCGATATCTTTTAATGGGGTACCAATAATGATACAGCTACACCGGGTATCAGGTCCAGACAGTTAATGTCACTTATCAGGAACTTACACAGTTAAATTTATTAAAAATTTATTCGCACTTGCGCAATCTTTCTGATATTAACTGCATCAGGTATGAAGATGTTACCTGTTGGTGACATGTGGAAATTGTACAGGATTGCCGGCCGGAGTGGCCCTGCGGTTCTAGGTGCTTCAGTCTGGAGCCGCGCGATCGCTACGGCCGCAGGTTCGAATCCTGCCTCGGGCATGGATGTGTGTGATGTCCTTAGGTTAGTTAGGTTTAAGCAGTTCTAAATTCTATGGGACTGATGACCTCAGATGTTAAGTCCCATAGTGCTCAGAGCCATTTGAACCATTTTGTGCAGGATTGGGACTGGAACCCGGATTTCCCGCTTGTCGCGAGCGGAATTGCTGAGTAAATGAAACAGTCTCGTTCGTTTGACAAATAGTTTTTTCTTCCCTCTCCGTTTCGATACACGGTTCATACAATGGTTAACAAAGGTAAAGCATGGACTTGACGTTTAAAACAAAACAGTTTTATTAACGAATTGTTACATTTTTCGGATTGCAAAATCAAGGAGTACTTTTTCTTATTTTACCTATTAGCTAACGTCACAGTGATCAGGCGATCTTTGGAATATCTCCATAAAGTAACTGAAAATGTAACCAAGATGAGAGGGATAAATCCACGTGCCAATAAGCAGCAAGATTTCTAGTCCAGTAATGGGAGTGATAGCTAACGACTTATACTTCTAATCTCCTTTCTCCTCCTGGAGTAATCTTAGCCGTGGCACATCTAACACACGACACGCATGCAACATGCGGATAATCCCAGCTCAACTTAGATTGTCCCTCTCCCCGCTCCCCCTCTTTCTCCTTGTAACACTGTCTCTTGCTCCCCTGACGTCACGCCCCCGTTTTAATTGCCTCTAACGAGCGTCCCAACGCCAGCAAGAACAGCCAGTGTCTCCGCTCCAGTGCAGAACACGGAGACATCGGCGAGTTGCCACTTTGTCTTCTCCAAGTGCCTTCATGCGTACAGTGCCAACCAACCAGGCACGCAAAATAATCTAGAAACATAGCGATATCCGAATCATAGCGCAAAGCTAAATCTTTATACGTTCTTCGCAACTGCGACGAAAAATGTCTCCGACTTCCAAATATTAAGAGGTTATGTAAATCAAGGGATTGATTTCAATAGCCTCTTTGCCATCACGGTCACTAGCTTATATTCGATTCAGTTAAAGTAGAAGTACTGTCTCTAAAAGAAAATTCTCCGGACACGAAGGTGACGTGTACCCCAGGCTAAAAGTGCTACTCGCTACTGTGTAGTTTTGCGCAGACGTTCTCGCCTAGGCTAAAACGTTGAAGATCTAGTCATATCGCGTGATGTTCAATAATAAGCTAGCCAACAATTTGGCACTTGCAGGATCATTAGCTTTGTGAATCTTTCCGCAATGGGATCAGAGTGAGACAAACACAGGAAGTCCCACGCTATCCGCTGTGACAGCCGCCATGTGTTGTGCATCTCTGCCACTGCCATCGCTTCAGTGTTCTGTTTACCTCCATTCGAGGCGTCGGGGGGAGGGGGGGGGGAGAGTTATTTGCTTTCTACGTAAATATTTAGTGCAGTCAGAATGCAGGCTGTAGGCTCTCTCAAATGACCCATTACAGACGCCAAATCATCAGGACCATTACGTGTTATTCTCTAATCTAATAACTGTAAGAAGATAATAAAGTCACGACTTATAACGGAAATATATGTTTTTAGCTTTAAACTACGCGTTTCGGAGTTTTTGTTTCTGTTCAGCCATTGTACGGTATTAGTTTTTATGGTTTGTGTGATTCTCATCTGCCACTATAAGCAACATGCCTACTGCAACATAACATAAATGAAAAGCGGACTGATGACCTCAAATGTCAAGTCTCATAGTGCTCAGAGCCATTTGAACCATTTGAAACAAATAGCTTGTCTTTGAGATACAACTAAATACATGATGTAAAATATTTACTGTGTTAAGTTACTATAACGCAATAATTGTAAAAGCCGGCCGTAGTGGCCGAGCGGTTCTAGGCGCTGCAGTCCGGAACCGCACTGCTGCTGCGATCGCAGGTTCGAAGCCTGCCTCGGGCATGGATGTGTGTGATGTCCTTAGGTTAGTTAGGTTTAAGTGTTTCTAAGTCTAGGGGACTGATGACCTCAGATGTTAAGGCCCATGGTTCTCAGAGCTATTTGAAACATCTGAATATTTGGAAAACGTAAGAAGGAACTGTAAAAAAATCTTCAAATGTCTCCTAGCTATAAGATTTGTAGTGTACAGCAAGAGATAAATGTAAATAATATGAAGAATATGCACTTTTTTTCCAGAAATAACGGTAACATTATAATATCTCGATTTCCATCCATGAAACATGGGTAACCAGGCTTTGGTGGCTGAAACATGAGCGGAGGACCTACAGAGTTTAATTCTGTGTATCACTTGAAGATAGAGATTAGTGTCTGAAAAACGTGTAACAAGTGAAATAACGTGGCGTTTAAGCCATTGTACTTACAGTCGGCGGTGTCGGACTCCAAAGCCCACTGCGTTACCCTGACTTAAAGCCCCCGTGGTTTACCCACTGTAGGAAACAGCTGAATTCTTTCCTATCGTTATGCAACTGCGTATGTACTCCGTACCCATTTGCAACAATCTGGGGGGCATGGTATAGTTTGTTTCCGGCTCGCCGAATAGTCGTAATAGATTACCGTTTCCTTAAGTCAAAAAAATGGTTCAAATGGCTCTGAGCACTATGGGACTTAACTGCTGAGGTCATCAGTCCCCTAGAACTTAGAACTACTTAAACCTAACTAACCCAAGGAAATCACACACATCCATGCCCGAGGCAGGATTCGAACCTGCTACCGTAGCGGTCGCGCGCTTCCAGACTAAAGCGCCTAGAACCGCTCGGCCATTCCGGCCGGCTTCCGTAAGTCCTTTGCATTATTTTTCGCCATAACGAAAATGGTCCCACTTAAAAATACAGTGATTCACTATTTAATGGCACATCGGTGCTTCGGCATTCTGCGACGAATCAAGATGCGATGTCGGAGAATGTTTGTTGCACGAACCCTGCCGTTGGCTCGAGAATTTAATTTTCCAGCACAACCCTAAGACACGCTGCCGACTTACGTAGTGTAGAAAAATAAGTCACAAGATCAATCATCAAGCCGGGGATTGTCGTGATAACGCCGCAGTACGCATTCATTTCCTTCTGTCGGACCTCGAGGCTGCGTCCTGCTTTCGCAGACCTCGTGGAGGACTGCGCAGGCGTAGAGCACGCCGTTCAGTGCCCTGCGCGAACATCTGGCAGTGACCTCAGTTCGGCCAGCAGCCGACTGCCGGCGGCCCCGGCGCAATTGCTGGCTTCCCGCCGACTTGCCACTCGTGGGAGCACCTACTGTATTTTCGCCCAGTGCTGCAGTATCTCCCAGACGGGCGGCTACAGACGCACTTTCACTACAAACGCCACTCACTTACTGTTGGAGAGTGAATGGTCGGTGTCAACCCGAATAGACTAAGCCAGTGGTCGTCAAACTTTTTAGCTCAAGCGCCAATACTGACACTGTTGGGCAGCACCTCGGACTGCATATGCACCATTTACGAGACGCGTTTTTTAAGTAAGTACCGTTTTGAAATTAAAAAAAGACGTGCTAAGAAATCTCAATAATTTTATTTTTACATGAAAGCCTGTACCTTAATCTACGCACTGACGCCATTACAGTCTGATTCTTCCTTGTTTACGTTGTGTACTGAGTGTTTAAAATGCCTCCGATAATCGTGAGTCCCTCCGACTGTGAAGTACGGGCTGTTATAAGATTTCTAATTTCTAAAGGCCTACAAGCGATCGATATTCATCGTGAGATCTGTGCAGTTTACGGAGGAAACATTATGAGTGATGGAATGGTAAGAAAGTGGGTGAGAGCATTTATAGATGGCCGCACAAATGTGCATGATGAACAACGGAGTGGGCGTCCTTCGGTCATTAATGAAAGTTTGGTGCAGGAAGTGGACAATAAGGTGAGAGAAAACAGACGCTTTACGATTTCCTCCTTGCAGGATGACTTTTCTAATGTTTCTCGTAGTGTTTCGTATGGCACTGTGATCGATCACTTGAATTACCGAAAATTGTGGGCACGTTGGGTACCGAAAATATTGACGGATGTGCACAAAATCAAACGTTTAGACAGCGCACTGGCTTTCTTTGAGCGGTGCCACAACGACGGTGGTAATTGCTTAAGCCAAATTGTTACGGGCGATGAAACATGGGTGTCCTACGTCACAACAGAATCAAAGCAACAGTCCATGGAAGTTGAGCAAGGGCATCGTTTTGCTGCAAGACAATGCCCGTCCGCATGTGGCGAATCAGACCAAAGATCTCATGACATCTTTTCGAAGGGAAACTCTAGATCATCCTCCGTACAGCCCCGATCTTGCGCCCAGTGGCTACCATCTGTTCCTGCACTTGAAGAAACACCCGGGCGGTCAGCGTCTTTAAGACGATGACGAAGTCAAAACAGTGGTGATGCAGTGGTTAACAAGTCAGGCGGCAGACTTCTATGAGGAGGGTATTCAAAAACTGGTACAACGCTATGACAAGTGGCTCAGTATTGACGGAAATTATGTAGAGAAGTACATTAAGGTACAGGCTTTCATGTAAAAATAAAATTGAGACCTCTTAGAATGTCTTTTTTTAATTTCAAAACGGTACTTACTTAAAAACACGCCTAATATTAAGTAATATGTTACGAATCTCCGTCAACTAGCTGTACAAAAGGGCGCGAAAAGTTGGCCACCGACACAAGTTTGCATCATTCGGAACGTTTCATACCGACTGTTCTATGTTTCACATTACTGCCACTCTCCGTGTTCATGTTGTCTCTGTGAGCATATGATTTACCTATTAATAAGGGTGTATTTAATTTTTTTCTAGGCGTGAATCTCGACTCAACAGCTTCCATCTCCGCTGTCTCCGGAAGATCCTTCAGATCTCTTGGAGAGATAGAGTACCCAACACCGAAGTCTTTCATCGTGCAATCACAACCAGCATCTTTGAGTCATCGACGTCTAAGGTGGTTGGGACACGTCAGGCGAATGGATCCTGAACGGATACCGAAACAGCTGCTGTACGGAGAACTTCAGGAAGGTGTGAGGCCAGTGGGACGACCGCATCTTCGTTTCAAGGATGTCTGCAAGAGAGACCTGACCAAGACCAGAATCAATCCAAGTCGCTGGGAAAGCATTGCAGATGACCGTGTCAAGTGGCGAGTAACTGTGCGCAACGGCGTCAAGCTCTCAGAGGACGAACGCACACAGGAACAAATCAGGAAGAGGACAAAGCAAAGAGACAGAGCGGCTTCTGTTCGAAGTCCCTCAAATTTCACATGTCCAAACTGCAGTAGGGACTGCCACTCTCGAGTGGGACTTTTTAGCCACAGCAGACGCTGCAGACTCTAAACCAAGCATGCTACACCATCATCCCTCAAGGATGGACGGATGCCATTATTATTTAATTTCATGTTATCTGCTACAAACAGTACCGTATTTAAAGATGGCCGCCTCTGCATTCATGGATCTATGCTACTTTCATTTGAAGTTTTCGCCGCAGCAGCAGATCGGTACGAGACACAACTCATTTGAGTTTTCGGCGAGGCAAGACGAACAACGAAACATTCCCCCTAGCACATCCTCCCACCCCGCAACGATCAATATATCTTACCCTGTACCAAGCTTCGCCACTGAGGTGACGGACAACTTTCCGCTCGCCTACTGCATCTCCCCCCGTACATTTAGTTCAAACCTGTTGCTAACTTAGATAGTGATAATAAATAAGATACATAATAGGCAGTGCGTGTACTTTAAATTAAAATTAAAAATGTATTTAAAAGAAGAAACAAGAGATGGAAATTTAATTTAGATATGATGTGACAGTTCTTACGTTTATACCTTCTGTTTGTATGGTTACGTCTGTTACACATATTGTCTTAACAGTGGCAATACTTAATTTAATGTATTGATTAGTTAGGTTATAATGTGTTTCCAAACTTAAGGAAACAGTGGTGATTAGTAGTTGATTTAAAATTTCATAGCCGGCCGGTGTGGCCGAGTGGTTCTAAGTGTTTCAGTCTGGAGCCGCGCGACCGCTGCGGTCGCAGGTTGGAATCCTTCCTCGGGCATGGATGTATGTGATGTCCTTAGGTTAGTTAGGTTTAAGTAGTTCTAAGTTCTAGGGGACTGATGACCTCAGATGTCAAGTCCCATAGTGCTCAGAGCCATTTTTTAGAATGTCATAGTCACGCGCATCAGGTGCTAGGGCTCGGTCAAACTTCGAGCAAGTCTCACCTGATGCAGTGAAAGAAAAAGAAATGTCACATCTTGAGAGAGTGTTACATGCTATGAAATTGTACAACAAATAGCGGACCGTCAAGTTTCGTCCCACATACAAGTCAGTAATCATGTGGCACTGGTGTAAGCAACATCGTGCTTTCGTGGTGGAGTGATATTTTCACTGCGGCGAATCTGTCATGCGCGTGCAACGTGCCTTTCGTAAGCATTTCAGGGTTCAGCCGCGAGTCCAGTTCCAGCTCGTGGAACAATACTGAAGTGGGTAAGGAACCTCCGTGAAACTACCAGTATATCGAACTGAAAGTCGATCGGCCCTCGGAGAATCTTCCAAACTTCCAAAATCGAACCTGTGCGTAGCAGTTTACAGGGAAGCTCTCGTAGTGTCACAAAAGCGAGCCCAAACGACCGGCAGAGAAGCTTGCAACGGTTAAAAGATCGAATTCACGATGAAATTTCCAGAATTCCTCCAGCAGTTACGAAAGACATTCTCAAAAACTGCATGAAACGCCTCGAGTATCGTGTAACCACGAATCGTCATCATTTGTCCGATGTAGAATTTCATAAGTAAACTTGCATAAATGATATACCTTGCGTAAAACGTCCAACTTTGTTCCGCGATTAGTTTCTCTGCTATTCAAATTTGAAATCGTCAAAACATAGTGAAACGTCCTGTATAACAGCAACAGGCGTGTGGCGTGTCAGGCAGAAATACAGAGAGAGAGAGAGACAGAGAGAGAGATGCAGAGGGGAACGACCCCTGTGTGTACCTTACGTCAGCAACGGGGTGGGCGTGTCCCGCAGGTATTGCCTAGACGAGGCCAGAAGGGAAGGGAGGAAGGACGCCAGCACGGCTACAGCACGCGACCACTCTGTCTCACTGCATCGACCAGTCCCGGCACAGTCGTTTCCATCTCATCTATCGCACTTACATTGCACGAACACAGACTGGTGATCCCATTCTGCAACGTGGTAGGCGTGGCTGCAGCAGAGTCGTCGCTAGGCAACAGTGCACACGCATTATTACGCATTTGGCTGGACTCAAACCCACGCAACCCCTTCGTTAGTGGTATTACGACTACTCGTTCATGCCTCAACAATAGAGAAATAATATTTTTGTAACGTTTCCATTATTTAACTAAGATAAAATACGTGACACAGTAACTAATGAACTCGTCGTGGGAAGAACCTCTGCTGTCTGAGGTCTGTTACGGAACCCCGGTGGAATTTGGAAAAATTTCAAGTCAGTATCCCCATTAGAGGTAAGACAGGGTAAGACATAATGGGTGTCGCAAATGCTTACGGATAAACTTTCAATAAATACACACACACACACACACACACACACACACACACACACAGAGAGAGAGAGAGAGAGAGAGAGAGAGAGAGAGAGAGAAGAAGAGAATATGGCAATTTGGTATGTTGACATGAGTTCGGGAACACTCTGTTTCCCTGTTAGAACTCATATTCTGCAAGTCTTCATAGTACAAGGCATTTCACAAATATTCTTCCGATTTCGTAAGACTACATCATCTGTATGATCTAAGATAAAAACTTGGAGTAAATGTTAACTTACTACTGACTTATTATCTTCAAAAACAACCATGCGATTTTACAAAAATATATGTTTTACATGCAGGTGCATAAAAGCTTGACGTGCTTTTTACAATTACATTGACTGTTCCGTTGGCTCTTGGAACACTATTTTATACATTATAAATGAAAACACACACGAAAATGGTGCAATATTCTACAATATTTGTTCTTTATTTCACAAACCGGGTTTTGGGTGTTACGCCTTGATCAGGTACAGGGCTAAATATCAAATGTTTTAAACTAGTGTACCTACACAATACCTCCATTTCCAGAGATGAGAAACGTTAATGTTAGATTCAGCAGTAAAACGAGAGAAATTATTTCAGCGAGAATGTGATGTAAGATTACTGAGATAAAATTCGTGACACACTAACTAATGAACTACACGCAAATTACGTTAATTATTCTTAGAAGAAAATAAATTGAACAACTAAATTTGGTTACATGTTCCAAGGCCGGCCGGAGTGGCCGTGCGGTTTCTAGGCGCTACAGTCTGGAGACGAGCGACCGCTACGGTCGCACGTTCGAATCCTACCTCGGGAATGGATGTGTGTGATGTCCTTAGGTTAGTTAGGTTTCATTAGTTCTAGGTTCTAGGCGACTGATGACCTCAGAAGTTAGGTCGCATACTGTTCAGAGCCATTTGAACCAGTTCCAAGGGTGTGGCTGAACATAAACTTGCTTTTAGTAGGTCCTCAGTTATAGCCGGCCGCGGTGGTCTAGCGGTTCTAGGCGCTCAGTCCGGAACCGCGGGACTGCTACAGTCGCAGGTTCGAATCCTGCCTCGGGCATGGATGTGTGTGATGTCCTTAGGTTAGTTAGGTTTAAGTAGTTCTAAGTTCTAGGGGACTGATGACCACAGATGTTAAGTCTCATAGTGCTCAGAGCCATTTTCCTCAGTTATAAACACATAAGATATACTAGTTAGGTTAGCCAGCTAAGTGAAGCACATGAGATTACATAAAGTAAATTTTTTAACAGGGCAAGAAAAATTATAGTAACTGAACTAAAGGAAAAAGTTGGGGCATTTGAGTAAGAGGGGTAATTTACAACTTGGCTTGGATGGGATTATAAGTAGCATCTACAGTTGGAAGTGGCGAGTAAGGAAACTGCATCTGTCCATTCAGCACAAAGCATGGACATACGTTTATTGCTTTCCGTTATTTCAAGATAGTTCATCTTCATTTCTTTATAGATGTGGTGTAATACTTCAAATTGCATCCTATTACTAGGGCCTTTTTTAAGCAAGTGGTCTGCAAAAGTGGCGTCTTCTTTCCTAAGTTTCCAGCGTCTATGGTATTCCCTCAGGTAGGTACAAACTGCCCTGCCAAATTGACCGATATAGAATTTTCCTCAGTTACAAGTGATGTTGTATATTCCACTCTTTCTCAATGCTGGAGTGCTGTCTTTAACATTCGACAAAATGTGGCCAATAGCGTTGTGCGAATAAAATGATGTTTTATAGGTCCTGCATTTAAGTTTTCTCGCTACAATCAGTGAGACTTTTCCTAAATATGGAATTGGGCACCGTTTATTGCGTTATTTATGTTGTGAGTCGAGAACAGGATAAAGAAGACAGTGGACCTGTTTTTCTTATCTTTGTACATCGTCGAGACGCCAAGGTAGGAGAGTAGCCATTGTTTGATGCTGTTCGTTGTCTTCACTAATGGGGACGGATATTAGGCGATATATCATTGAACACAAGGCAGCATGTTTATGAGTCACTGAGTGTTGAGAACTGGTAGGTATCACAATATCTGTGGTGACAAGTTTCCTATAAATTTTGAAAGTATGATCACTGGTGTCTTTGGTTAGAACTAAATAATTTATGCAGTTACTCCCATACTCCATTGTAAATTTTGTACTGTTGTGTTGAGAATTTAGCTTCTTGAGGAACTTTAGGAGTTGTCATGCAGTAACTGTCCATAAGCACAACACATCATCAGCATACCTAAACCAGTATACGATCTTGTAAGAGAGTGGATTATTTGCCACAAAAATGTTTTTTTCGAAATTGTCAGTGAAGATTTCAGCAAAAACTGGGCTGAGGTGGGATCCCATAGCTAGACCGACCAACTATTCGTATATCCTCCAATGAAAAGCGAATAATTTTCTGTGAGGCATGTTTGTGTAGCTAACCTTACGTCATCTTTGACAACTGAGTTAATTTCTGATTTATCTAGTAAGTCTCAGAATGTTAAGCTACCGGCTGAACAGGTATATTAGTGAGTAAGTGGCTAACATCAAAAGAAAATAGCTTGGCACCAGGAGGGATCTGCATGACTTAATTTGTTCACTAAGTCAGCTGAATTAAGAACACCATGACTAGGTTCAAACTTGGTTTTGATCTTGATCAGGTCATTTAATTCTCTGGCTAATTTGTAGCATGGAGCTGAGAACGAATGCAGCAACAACAGTTACTTGCAGAAGTTCCAGTGGAATTTGAGCAAAGTGTTCCTGTATACTGGCCTTAGATCAGGTAGAGACAGAACGTCTCCCTGCGTTCTTTAAGATATCCCCAAAGTCAAATGGGTTCAGACCTCGTGATCTTATAGGCCATGCATCTCGAAAACCTCTGGAGGTAACACGGTTGTCGAATGGTGCATTAAGCCGATCTTTCACAGGGAGAGCGACACGAGGTGTCACCCCCATCTTGCATGAAAACAGAGGCTTCCACACAGTTGCACACTTCCAGTGCAGGAATTAAGTGCAGACGTCACGGTGCACCTGACAGGCCCTCTAGCTGGAATAAAGATGTGAATCCACACCATACAATAACATACGGCGAGTGCAATGGTCTTCGTGCACAGTACACGGTTTAACTGTACCCCACATGTGGCAGTCCTGTGTATCCACTGCACCCTGTAGTGTAAAATGTGACCCATCAGCCAATAGAACACTGCCCGGCCATTTGTCATCAACTTCGATCCGTGGCAGAAACCAAAAAGCAAATTCGAAACGTTGTGGCGTATCATGAGGTTGCAGTTGCTGCACCGTCTGGATCTTGTACGGGTAACAGTGTAAAACAGACTGCAAAACTTTCCGTTCTGTTGACCATGGGATGGATAATTCTCGTGACACTGGACGAGTGCCAGCAGTACCCGGGGAAAGTGCTGCATGGTCAGTCACAGGAACAGCAACCTCGTCAATGACTTCCACCGGGATAGGACGCCTTCCTCTTACTGATGCTACACCAACTTCAGCCGTATTTTCGAATTTCTTTATCATCTTATTTAAACAACCTAATGACATCGAAGTTCTCCTCAGACCTCTCAGTCGGCGATACCCCTTCAATTCAGCCCTGTAATTGCTGCGGTTCACATAAAAGAATTTCACCAACAACACACTGTTTTCTTCTCTATAACCACTTTGTTCACTCACATTATGGACTGTCAAATAAGAGCATGAATGTCACACCGTCATGCAAACGATGTAAAGCACCATATTTCCAGGGGGTGGCCAAAATAGTCATTTTAATTTTTTTTTCATATACTAATACGGTATCGGTCACCAAGCAGCTCGTTAGAATGAAGTTACAGTGAAATGAAAACCATTAGCTGCTTACAGGTGTTGACATACGTCAACGGGTGCAGATGAAAATGTGTGCCCCGACCGGAACTCGAGCCCGGAATCTCCTGCTTACATGGCAGACGCTCTATCCATCTGAGCCACCGAGGACACAGAGGATAGTGTGAGTGCAGGGACTTATCTCTGGCACGCATCCCGCGAAACCCACATTCTCAACGTATTGTCCCGCACTACATTCATAGTTCCCCCGCCCATTATACTCATTACTCGCGGCGCGTTGCCGATTCCCGTAAGAGTTCGGGCACTGTTTGTGCATCTCCACAGAAGAAGAAGAAGATGGTCAAGTGGCCGGTGAGTCTTAACTATATATATACTAAGATGGTATCTGTTCTTTCGGACATGTCCGAAAGAACTGATACCATCGGTGACCAAGCAGCTCGTTAGAATGAAATTACAATGAAATGAAAACCATTAGCTGCTTACAGGCGTTGACATACGTCAAAGGGGACAGGTGAAAATGTGTGCCCCGACCGGGACTCGAACTCGGGATCTCCTGTGTCCTCGGTGGCCCAGATGGATAGAGCATCTGCCATGTAAGCAGGAGATCCCGGGTTCGAGTCCCGGTCGGGGCACACATTTTCATCTGTCCCCGTTGACGTATGTCAACGCCTGTAAGCAGCTAACGGTTTTCATTTCATTGTAATTTCATTAAGTTTTTTCCAGCGTAAATCGATTCCGCATTAACGCGTTAGCGTATGTGCCAAGTTTCGCTGCCATAGGATAATTACAGTCCGCAGTGGACCTCCTCGAGTAGCGGCACTTTAATTATAACCAAGCGGTAGCTGTCGAGTGCCACAAAAAGTACTCAGTCGCCATAAGTAGTCAGTGAGAGGCGGTGACCGGCGTCGACCTGTGATCTCCGCTCGCCGCCGTCCACTCAGTTCAGACGGTGGCAGCGCTGAAGAACGACCGCGCCGCCGTCCGCGGCTCTGCCCTGGACTGATATACACACTCGCAGGCGGGCTCATTACGCGGCCTGAGTTAGGGGCCGCGCCCGCAGTAAACACGGCGTGCTCTCGCGCCGCTATCACGCCAGAGCCAACCCGCAGCCACAGTCACAACAGGCGCTGCCCCGAGGTCTAAACTTGACGTTATTACTCGACCACTGTACTATTACACCTGAGAGCGAGGGCGCTTCGGTCGGCTTACCGTGAAATTATATCGTGATATTTCACGCTGATGCCCTGCATCACTTGACAGTATATATGCAACTGTCTTGGAATAATTCACAGTGCGATACCTTTTCCTTAGTCACCACTATGCTTGTTACTATAAAGTCACAGCGAGTTCCCGGTAACGCCTACGAGAGGCCAAGTGCAATAATATCGTGGTCGGCTACTAGTACACCTGCACGCAGGCATCTCGCCGGCGCAAATTTCCCTTTTACCGTTCTGAGTGCACTCGTCGGCAAATGACACATTGGCGGACTTCTAGCGCCGGCACACTTTTGAAATCTATTCTTTGTTTCGTAGTCGCAAGTCACAAAATAAAGAATAAACTCAATTAATTTTTCATTATATGCCATTTCTTGTCGCTGACGTTTCAACTCACGTATATCAGCAATCGTCATTTACGCTCTTTTATTCTTCATTCTATTTTTTACACGAGACAATCATGTCAGCACTTCATAATATTATAAATATTTTCAGTCAGTCAGAGGCCATTTTCAGACTGCCAACAGATAAAGAGAAGAGGCAAAGAATTCTTCTACATCTACATGCTACTCTGCAATTCACACTTAAGTGCCTGGCAGAGAGTGTATCGAACTACTAGGTGGTTCTAATTCAAGTGCAGCTGCTCACGGAGGTCCAGTTTGGGCTGCAATTATCGTATAGCAGCAAAACTTTGTGGATGTGCTAATGCGTTAACACGGAACCGATTTCCGCTGAAAAAAATTAGTTCCAGTTTTGGTCACCAAGTACAAATCGGGCACTGTATAGCATCTCGATGCTCATACTAAAAAACTGTGTGAGTGGCGCTTAATAATGAAATCAGCCGGCCGGGGTGGCCGAGCGGTTCTAGGCGCTTCAGTCGGGGACCGTGAGTCCGCTACTGTCGCAGGTTCGAATCCTGCCTCGGGCATGGATGTGTGTGCTGTCCTTAGGTTAGATAGGTTTAAGTAGTTCTAAGTTCTAGGGGACTGATGATTTTAGAAGTTAAGTCCCATAGTGCTCAGAGCCATTTGAACCAATAATGAAATCAACATTATATCGTTCTCATTTGTTTGACCTTTACTGCCCAGCAGTTCGTAATCCTTTCTATACGCAAACATTTATATAAGGGTTTCTTGCAGTCACAGCACCAGGTTTGCACCTGGTGGTCTAAATTGGAACTAATTTTTTTCAGAGGAAATAGATCTCGCATTACCTTATTAACGCAAACATTTCTGTAAGGCTTTCTTGCAGTCACAGCACCAGGTTTGCACCGGGTAGTCTAAATTGGAACTAACTTTTTTTCACAGTAAATAGATCTCGCATTAACGTATTAGCACATCCACCAAGTTTCGCTGCCATACTGTAATTTCGGGCCTGCATCTCGTGGTCGTGCGGTAGCGTTCTCGCTTCCCACGCCCGGGTTCCCGAGTTCGATTCCCGGCGGGGTCAGGGATTTTCTCTGCCTCGTGATGGCTGGGTGTTGTGTGCTGTCCTTAGGTTAGTTAGGTTTAAGTAGTTCTAAGTTCAAGGGGACTGATGACCATAGATGTTAAGTCCCATAGTGCTCAGAGCCATCTGTAATTTCGGCCCATACTGGACCTCAGTCAGTAGCTGTACTTTAGCGCTTTCGAACCATTTCCTTACCTGCACGCAGCTAAAGCGAACACTTAAATATTGCCGTGCGAGCCCTGACTTATACTACTACAATGATAAAATTTCTCTCTATGTGGGCGAGTTTCAGCAAAATATTTTCGCTTTCGGAGGAGAATGATGGAGATTAAAATTTCGTGAAAATATCTCGCTGTATCTAAAAATGTCTGTTTTTTTATTATTGTCACCCCAACTTTCGTATCAATCCGTGACTCTCTCTCCCCTATTTAGCGATAATACGAAATGAGCTGCTCTTCTGCGGACTTTTTTTAAGTCCTCCGTTCAAAAATGGTTCAAATGTCTCTGAGCACTATGGGACTTAACTTCTGAGGTCATCAGTCCCCTGGAACTTAGAACTACTTAAACCTAACTAACCTGACATCACACACATCCATGCCCGAGGCAGGATTCGAACCTGCGACCGTAGCGGTCGCGCGTGAAGTCCTCCGTCAGACCAACCTGGGAAGGTTCCCACACCGCACAGTTAGGAAACCTATTGCGTATTATAAGTATTTGCTGATAAAAAGCAGGCCAGCCGTGGTGACCGAGCGTTTCTAGGCGCTTCAGTTCGGAACCGCGCGACTGCTACGGTCGCAGGTTCGAATCCTGCCTCGCGCATGGATGTGTGTGATGTCCTTAGGTTAGTTAGGTTTAAGTAGTTCTAAGTTCTAGGGGACTGATGACCTCCGCTGTTAAGTCCCATAGTGCTCAGAGCCATTTGAACCATTTGATAAATAGTAGTCTTTGGTTTACTTTCTCTACAACATCTATGCATTCGTTCCAATTAAGTTGTTCGTAATTGTAATTCCTAGGTATTTAGCTGCACTGACATCCTTTAGATTTGTGCAATTTCTTTTAGTACTCATATGGCTGACCTCACACTTTCTATCACTTAGGATCAAGTATCACTTTTCGCACCATACAGATATATTGTCTAAATCATTTTGAAATTGGTGTTCTTCAGCTGATGACTGCACTAGACGATAAATGACAACGTCATCTGCAAGCCATGTAATACGGCTGCTCAGACTGCATAATCTATAAAAATCTACCATATAGTTATCTGTGTAATGATAAAAGAAGGTAAAATCAAACCTGAAGGCACACACCGGAGGAAGCAATATAATGTTCACGTTCCGTTGTCAACAATACTAAAGGTCACAGTGCGTAGAGGACGATGTTTTATACAGCGGGTGAAATCCTACTCAGACATGTCGCGAAAGGAATGCTTCTTTGGCAGATTTATGGTTACGCTCATTACAGTTATGTGACATAGCTTTTGTTTTAAAAAAAATAAGTTTTAACATTTTTAATATAATTTTTAAGATTCAATATTTTTTAAAAAATAAAGTGTGTTGAAGGAGAGATGTTATGGTTCAAATGGCTCTGAGCACTATGGGACTTAACAGCTATGGTCATCAGTCCCCTAGAACTTAGAACTACTTAAACCTAACTAACCTAAGGACAGCACACAACACCCAGCCATCACGAGACAGAGAAAATCCCTGACCCCGCCGGGAATCGAACCCGGGAACCCGGGCGTGGGAAGCGAGGACGCTACCGCACGACCACGAGATGCGGGCAGAGATGTTATGGTTAGAGTAGTAACTGATAGGCACATGATATGAAAATATTAAGCGCAGTTTGCTGACACCGCAACGGGAACGTTATATAAGCGCTTGCAACTTGTGCCTTCAGGTATGATTTTATTCTTTTTTTTTTTTTTATTCTTGGCAGATTGTATAAATTCTACAGTGATACTTTGTCTCCTCTTTTTACTAACTGTCCGTCTGAAGGTAAGCAGTGGTAGGCCGGAATCAGCTGTGGCGTTGTGAAATGCTAATAATCAGTCAATCACTTAGTCTCCATGGACAGCTCGTCATTTTTTCCAAACGTTATTTGAACAGGAGTTCCGCAGCTGGCTCGAAGATGACGGCCTTTCGATGGGAATCGGCCGACAGGTAGGTTTATTGGTATTTCAGTGCCTCCAAGGGGTGCAGAGGTTGTAACATACATTTCCTGACGAATAAAAAGGTCGCTTATGCTACAGCTTGAATACCCAATTTCGAAGTGGTGTTTCAGGGAGAGACAACTCATGGTGCGTCCGTCGAGTAAGTGCAACGTGCTCTCACCCTCTGGGTATTATTGCAGAGGAGTTCACTACCTGCTAGCAGCACATTCATCCTCTCACTTCCGCTTGATAGGCAACCTACAACTGGAACTGTGTGACCGTTTTAATCTTTCTGCTAATACAGATGGTGTACTTTCGGGTGGTGAGCCGAGCTGTTGTTATTTGGACAACCGAACCACCCGTTTTGTCAGATGCTATGAGATGCGTTATTAAATGTATTCGTCGCTTGGACTCCAAACAGAATATGAAGTACCTCTGGTGTCGCGGCGCTGTTTAACCTCATTAACCTCCCAGACCCGCCATGCACTTCGACGCTTATTTGCTTTTCGGAGCTCACAATGTTATTTCGTCAAACTCACATTCTCTCAGAGTTTTCCAGTTCCGATGGATGCCATGGCCACCGAGGTTTTGTTATGTCTAGTGCTTTAACACCTTACTTAAATTGAAACCCATGTCCAGAACTGTACGCTATGAACCATGAACCAGGTTAGCCATTAATATTATAGACACCATACCAAGGAACCAATATAGCGGAGAAATGTGCACTGTTTTGAGAACTCTTGGTAGATTAAAACAGTCCACCAGACGGCTACTGTAAGTCTGGGAGAGAGAGAGCAGGGTAGAAGCCCAGCTGTGAGTGCGGCTGGGGACTCGAACCTGGGTTATGACCCGTAGGAAAGGTCGGGAAAAGAAATGGTTCAAATGGCTCTGAGCACTATGGGACTTAACATCTAAGGTCATCAGTCCCCTAGAACTTAGAACTACTTAAACCTAACTAACCTAAGTACATCACACACATCCATGCCCAAGGCAGGATTCGAACTTGCGACCGCAGCAGCAGCGCGGTTCCGGACTGAAGTGCCTAGAACCGCTCGGCCACAACGGCCGGCATAGGTCGGGGATCCGGTACATGTTTAATACTTTGCCTACCAATTTTATTTCGAAAGTATTAAGTGTGGTTACTTTAATTAATGTCTTAGAATTAACAATACGAAAAGAATGTTTCCCGCCGTTACGTTCTCCAAGGGGGTGGGGGCAGGGGGAGTTAGCTCACACGATTATTCGTAAGTACTTCCAGGTTTTCGTAAGACGATTGCACAAAAACTACCAAACAAAAAGAATATAGACACACATCAGTGGACAGAGCGTCTCTGCAAGTTTGTAAATCACACCACAGATGCTCAACATGTGCTTCGTTTGTGACTGACAAGCGTCAGTTCGAGGAAGAAAGTCGTAGACACGATGTTCCCGAGTAGGCGCGAAAGCAGCCCGCTTTGCGAATCTAGCAAATGAGTTGCCTACCTGCAGGTGCGAACTAATTCGATGTGACTATGCATAGACGAGGGTTAACAATGAAACTTGAGGACAGCACAGCCTACAGGTGCAATCTGTAATTATAACACTTCTGCTAACCACTAGTAGGCTTCCCTTTATCACTGGGACATTGAGATATAGCAATAACAAGTAGCAGTTCTCTGATAATCTATCATGGGACTACATGTCCCAATAGTAATCACTGGGTTAAATGTGTCGGAAAGTTTCAGTGTCACCCGACGTTTTTGTAAACTAGCTAAAGAAACATTAAAGAACCAGATTTCGTACTGGAAAGCACTTTCTGATTCCGACTCTGAGTCGAATTATAAGTTAATCATGGTGAAGGGGAGGTGCAAACTAAAATAATAAAGAAAACTGGAGGCCATATTGGGTTGCAGAATATTAACAGGGCAAGATAGGAAGTGGTTCAAAAAATGGTTCAAATGGCTCTGAGCACTATGGGACTCAACTTCTGAGGTCATTAGCCCCCTATAACTTAGAACTAGTTAAACCCAACTAACCTAAGGACATCACACACATCCATGCCCGAGGCAGGATTCGAACCTGCGACCGTAGTGGTCTCGCGGTTCCAGACTGCAGCGCCTAGAACCGCACGGCCACTTCGGCCGGCGATAGAAAGTGATGAAGGATTGTAGGGTGTAGTAAAACACCGAATGTAACTCAGTAATAGAGGTATGAAAAATGACGAATGGAGCAATTACCGCTGAAGACAACACGACATCTGTAAGAAAGTTAGCAGTTTCCAAATTTTTTGTTCATTTCTCATGAAGACCATCGCAATTGATAGCGTCAATTGACAAAGTTACTATCGCCATGATGGCCGTGCAACAACTCCGCAGTTACGCGTTTAACAACGACTGCAAGATTCTTTGAGCTTTTGAGGTGATGTATCACGGAGTTACATCCCGTTTCTTAAGTAATATTCGTAATATTATCCGGGCAACAAATTTTCATTTCGGCATCCAAGCTGCCAACGTGGTAAATAGGAGTAGCTCGTAAACAGGTAAGTTTAAATATGATTTCCCTTGAGAATCAGTTCTCTCTTGTCGTTGCCGCGTGGTGTACCCGCGTTGCCACGGTTCGCGCGGCTCATCCCCCACTCCCACCCACAGCGGAGTTTCTAAGGACCGATTACCTCAGCAGTTTGGTCCCAAAGAAACTTAGAAACTTACCACAAATTTCCAAATTTTCTCTTGCCGCTACGTGTGTGAGCTGTTGAAATGCTCTGGGCGATGCTAGTCTAAATCGATTAGTGGAGACTACAGGAAGGTTGACGAGTAAAAAGACTCAAGAGTAACGTCTCTTGGCTGAAACAGGAAGTAGTACTTCCTTGAAAGGATTACACGGGTACTTCTTTTTAGTATGACGTTCAAGTGCCAGCGACGACATTGTCTTGCGGCTGTCTTAATTGAATTACACTTTGTGCTAGTTTTTTGCCAGACATTTAACTCGTCATAAACAAAGGAATGATCACGACGGCTTCCCAGCAATATTTCCCATTTCTAGTCGCCCGAACCCCGTAAGACTCATCTCACGACCGGCCGCGATCGGACTGTCGTGCGCGTGCGCGGAACTGTCGGGCTGCTGCCTGGTGGGCGTTGCCGGAACTGTGCCGCCACGCCGCTGTGTTTACGGGCAGCCTCATCCACTTAGCGGCGCTGAGGAGCGCGCGCCCAGATCTGTCTGCCGGCTCCCGGCACGTCCTGCCCACAGGACGGTGGCCACATCTCGGGGAGTAGCAATGAGCGCTGACTTCTAAAGTTTTTTTATTACCGGGAATTCCTTAATTCTGCCAAACGTTGAGTCCAAGCCAAACAAGGGCCTGTGGTGAAAAGAAACTTCCACAAACGAAATCTGATCGTGAAGTGGAGAGCGTGTGGCGGCATACAAATGATACTTATTACAGTGGTTACCAAAGCTGTCCGTTATATCGAATGAAGACTAACCGAACTTCTGCTCCTTTGATGTGTTTCAAGAAACAAAATTAGTGTCAGCTGCAAGTTCTAACCTGCCCCTTATTTTCATTGTCATGTTTATGTGTGCCCCTTGCGCATTACACAGTATTTGTTATTAGGACCTCCTCAACAATATATTGGCAACGGCCTTGCCGCAGTTGATACACTGGTTCCCGTGATATCACCTAAGTTAAGCGCTGTCGGGCGTGGTCGGCACTTGGATGGGTGACCATCCAGGCCGCCATGCGCTGTTGCCAGTTTTCGGGGTGCACTCAGCGTCGTGATGCCAATTGAGGAGCTACTCGACCGAATAGCAGCGGCTTCGGTCAAGAATACCATCATTACGACCGGGAGAGCGGTGTGCTGACCCCACGCCCCTTCTATCCGCATCCTCCTCTGAGGATGACACGGCGGTCGGATGGTCCCGATGGGCCACTTGTGGCCTGTAGATAGAGTGGTTTTTTCAATAATATATTAGCCTACATTACCCATCGATAGATCTGGTCGAAGGAGATTAATGGTAGGGCACTTCCATTAGAACTTACAAGGGGAGGCCGCGACCTTGGGATCACAGGTTTGCTTCAAACTTTGTACACCTTTAGTAGGCCATTAAGACAACATAATTCGCACAACTCTGGCAATTCCCAGAAAATCGCAAGAGAAGATTTTTGCGTCTATTACGTAACGGACTTATCTGTTTGTAGGCATGGGCTGTCAAGAGTCCACGGTGGTCAAATGGTTTGCGTTCGAGCTTCCCAAGATAAACTTGTTTGAAGCGACGGTTCGACTCCCGCTCACACTCAAATTTTAATCTATATTTCTTTCATCACCGGTCATATTATTTAATTTATATGACCTTTGAGAGGTAATGTAATTTTAAAAAATCCACCTATATTTCCATGGAGTTTTAGTGAATTTCATGTTACTTGGCTACTTACTAATTTTAATTACATTTAATTATTAGAATAAACATATTTACAACTATCGACGAGTAAATGAAGAAACGCATAGAGCTTTCCTGCAAATGTATGCCTGTCGTGGTTTGCGAAATCCCATATACATGCAATCGGGTAAGGTACCCGGAAAGTCTTTGCACTTCGACACATAGGCAGGCGCCATTTGGCAGCTAACCTACGTAGCAGAGAGACGTTGCTAATGTAGCAAGAACGAATAGCGCAGGTGCAAATTTTTTGAATATCACAGAATTTACACTTGTACTACAAAAAGAAGGTCTTAGCGCACGTAGAACCGTCGCTTCATACACGTTCGTCTTACGAAGTTCGAATGCTAACCACTTGACCACCATGAACTCTAACGTCCGGCGCCTGCACACAGATAAACCAGTTACATTTACATAACACATGCAAAAAAAAATTTCTTGAGGTTTTCTCGGAATTGCCAGAGTAGAGCACCTTACTAGTTACACACATGTTGTTTTAATCACCAACTAAAGGTCGTGGTGATGGTGGTGGTGATGGTAAGTTCCTATGGGAGCAAACTGCTGAGGTCATCGGTCCCTAGTCTTACTCACTACTTAATCTAACTTAAACTAACTAACGCTAAGGGCAACACACACACCCATGCCCGAGGGAGGACTCGAACCTCCGACAGGGTGAGCCGCGCGAACCGTCGCAAGGCGCCCTTAGACAACTGTGCTACCGCCTACTGAAGGTGCACAAAGTTTGAAGTAAATCCGTGATCCCAAAGTCGTGGCCTCGCCTTGTTGGTAATACGGGACAGTTTCATTGCATTCATTCACGAAGTAACTTTTAGTTAGATGGTGCCCTACATATAATAAGTACCAAAAGAAAATCGAGATCACCAGGAGATTGAGAGTGAATAAATTCTTTTTCTTCACTACTAGTTTCGAAAACACAGATCTTCATTAGATCTCTGTCCAACAACGGAAAAATATTTTTTATCGTGAAATAAAAGATATCGGTGACACTCCGGTATATATTAAGCATGGCTTCTATCTAGGTCAGCAATATAGTACTTCTCTCCTGTTTACTGCTACCACACTACGTGTCCCAGAGCAATACTTCTTCTGTCAGTATGTTTTACTTTTCTTTGGCTGTAAAGAACAGAAGATTACTTCTTCTAAGAGGAGCATATGTGAATGTGCAATCATCAAGTTATACGGAGACGTCATTGTCGTTTTTTATTAATTTCTTTGTTTTTCATTCGTTGGAAATAGCTCAAAAATGGTTCAAATGGCTCTGAGCACTATGGGACTTAACATCTGAGATTATCAGTCCCCTAGACTTAGAACTGCTTAAACCTAACTAACCTAAGAACATCACACACATCCATGCCCGAGGCAGGATTCCAACCTGCGAACGTAGCAGCAGCGCGGCTCCGGACTGAAGCGCCTAGGAACCGCTCGGCCACAACGGCTAGAAAAGCAAGGTGGTCAATTTTAATGTGTGTTTTCATGATGTAAAACTAAACGAAAAATGTCAAATCCCTACTAATGGGCAGAGTAGGAAAAGGAGGGAGGAGGAGGGAGGAGGGAGGATATTAGTGTTTAACGTCCCGTCGACAACGAGGTCATTAGAGACGGAGCGCAAGCTCGGGTGAGGAAAGGATGGGGAAGGAAATCGGCCGTGCCCTTTCAAAGGAGCCATCCCGGCATTTGCCTGAAGCGATTTAGGGAAATCACGGAAAACCTAAATCGGGATGGCCGGAGACGGGATTGAACCGTCGTCCTCCCGAATGCGAGTCCAGTGTGCTAACCACTGCGCCACCTCGCTCGGTAAAGAGTAGGAAAATCCAACATTGCCTTCCTGCCGAAGTGTGAGTCGAGGCCTTCCTCCAAGATGCAGATGGTGTGTAAGTGCTGCGTGTGGACGAGTGCTTGTACCATACTCACATTCCGTGAAACCCTCTAGGTCCACCTGGAATTCAATTCCAAACTCTAGTGCTGACTCTATCAGAGGTCGTAGCCACCACTTCCATCCCCTCTTCTCTCCTACCCCACTCCTGTGCCGGCCGGCGTGGCCGAGTGGTTCTAGGCGCTTCAGTCTGGAACCGCGCCGCTACGGTCGCAGGTTCGAATCCTGCTTCGGGCATGGATGTGTGTGATGTCCTTAGGTTTAAGTAGTTCTAAGTTCTAGGGGACTGATGACCTCAGAAGTTAAGTCCCATAGTGCTCAGAGCCATTTGAACCCTCTCCCGTGCGCTCTCTCCACGTCCCAGCAAAAGACTGATGTTACTTTCCTTGCAGTGGCTGTTTAACCTGCAGAGCCGCAGTAAACACCTCTGCAGCGGCCTAGCTGCCTTGGTAACGAAGTGATTTCTAGTGGCATTCAGTTGTTTTAAAGCGGCCAGCAGTAGCAACAGCACACATGCAATCGATTACAAGGCTACGGCCTACAGTGAGCATCAACACTAGGACAACTCCTGCGCGCAGGTACCCAGACAGGCGGCGAATGTCATCTGTGACCGGACCACTTACGTCGCTGTACTCTCTTTAAAAGCTGGAGTTGGGCTACTGGAAACAGACGGGCACACACTGTCCTCCGACGTTCAGTATTTAACTACGTACAAGTGTTTAGAATAATTTATTGTACAGCAGTGGACGACCTACAAAATTGTTGAGGCTTTCGTGGCCACTTGTTGACAAACTGCCTATTGGCTTCTGTCTCGGGTTCTTCGGCCGACGTTCATCTAATGATTTTTCTGACGTTTCGCCAGCACGAGTGGCTGGCATTGTCAAAGCTTCACCCTCCATTGCCGGTGGTGACAATGCCAGCCACTCGTGCTGGCGAAACGTCAGAAAAATCATTAGATGAACGTCGGCCGAAGAACCCGAGACAGAAGCCAATAGGCAGTTTGTCAGTGGACGACCTGTCGGTACCGTCCTAGAGGTTGACATCGTTTGTTGATCACCGTTGCATGCACCAGCAAGGAACAGAAGTGGAAGCTACAAAAAATGGTTCAAATGGCTCTGAGCACTATGGGACTCAACTACTATGGTCATCAGTCCCCTAGAACTTAGAACTACTTAAACCTAACTAACCTAAGGACATCACACACATCCATGCACGAAGCAGGATTCGAACCTGCGACCGTAGCAGCAGCGCGGCTCCGGACTGGAGCGCCTAGAACCGCACAGCCACCGCGGCCGGCTGGAAGCTACAAGTTAACATCCGTGTTCAGTATTACGATATGTGCCAAACCAGTGCTGCGTAAGGGGAAAACGGGCAAGTCGTCCAACTCCCCCCCCCCTCATCCTCCCCTCCCTCCTTCCACAACGAACTACAGAGACAACATGCGTGGACGGTATAAAACGTCGCAACATCACTTTGGAGGATGGCAGCGACCCAGAGATTGTTGCAAAGGTTCTTCATTCCAGGCTTTAGTAGCCAGTTACGGTACATGATAACTGGTGTCAGTCGAAGATCACCACCTGCAGATATATCTACTCAAACACGAGCGTGTTTTGGCACCAGCGTATTTTAGTAAAGCGATTTAAACATGGTCGCCACTAATAGAACCAAGTCATCATTCATTGTGACTTACGATCATGGAACGGAATTAAGAATGTTTTCTTACCCATTTTGAGAAGAGGAAGAAGCGGTGAGTGCTATGGAAATGGAAATGAGCCTTTGGCGTCATTGGCCGGGAGGCCCCTTGCGTGGCAGGTCCGGCCGCCTCGGTGCAGGTCTTATTATAGTCGACGCCACATTGGGCGACCTGCGCGCCGGATGGGGATGATTTTGCATTTTGTTCGTTGTGTTAGGTCGTTGCGGATGTCACAATGACATCCGTTCAGGTTTGTTTTGTTGATCCTTCCACTCAGTTATTTTATTACAGAGGCCAACCGGCTCTCTGACCGAACACGCTGAGCTACCGTGCCGGCGCTATCGGGGCGTATGGTGAGTGCTGTGGTGGCCTGAGAATAAGCAATGAAAAAGAGAATGTTCAGCCTCTATTACTGAATCAATTTATTTACAACATATTTCAGAAAGCGACCTTCTATCATGAAATATGGTAATATGAGTAACTGAAGTATTCCCGTAAATGGATAAATAGTGATTTGCCTTCGTTATGAGTTTGTGGGAATAGTTCGGTCATCCACTGCAGTACACCTTAAGATGGAAGTTAGCGTTTGAAAGGATACAGGTGTCGATCCGGCATTGGACGTATAAAATCTGTACCCTAAGCTTCTTGGCTGCAGCACAGCGCGCCTCTTTGCGCCGAGGCATCGCTGACGGAGATGCCACGTAGTTCCGGAAGGTGAGGGTTGACGCCGAGAGCTCGTTGGCGGAAGACAGTGATTCAGTCGCCCTCGAGCCGTATCTAAAGCCATCACGCGAGCAAGGCGCGAATAATTATGAGAGCGCGATCATGGTAATCGTGTTAAAAAAATAATTTGTCGATTATGAATCGTTTAATGTTGAAAAGGAGACCGTACAGAAAAAGAATGATAATGGCTAACTCATTTTATATCGTGAATGATGAGTATATGATGATGTATGAGTAATGCGAATGCGGTTAGAAATCGTGTTAAAGTGATTTTTAATGAAGGAACGAGTAAAATCGAGTGTTCTAAACGAGTGTGTTGTCTGATTTATAACCTGAATCACTTTCATAACTTCTCGACAGGACTGTTTTGTGTTAGTGTGAACGAAGTACATAGGCCATGTGTCGTAGGCTATACTGTTGAGACTCTAATTATGGACGCATGTACTTGGGAGTAAGTTTGCGCCTCAAGGAACTGCCTAATCTAGGTGTTCGATGACATAAATAAAAAAAAATCAAACAGTCGGACTGAAACATCTTCAGTAAGTGATATAAAAAGAGGGGAGGCTTAAACATTTAAGTTCAGTGGCAGAGGTTGATCACTGATTTTATCACTGCTTTTTCCGGAGATACTTGCATCACCAAGGTCACTTGATCAGTGAAAGCCTCCCGAAAACCAGAATGGCTGTTTCTTTTCGGTAAGCTCAGGTTGTACGAGGAGCAAAGGTGGTTGTCAAAGTAATGGCAGCTCTCGTATCTGCAATTATGCATCTTTGAGAGATGAAAACTCTGGTCATTCGTGACAAGGTCTGCGACCTGCTGCAAAAAAATGTTCAAATGCGTGTTAAATCTTATGGGACTTAACTTCTAAGGTCATCAGGACCTAAGCTTACACAGTACTTAACCTAAATTATCCTAAGGACAAACACCCACACCCAGGCCCGAGGGAGGACTCGAACCTCCGCCGGGTCCAGCCTCACAGTCCGTGACTGCAGCGCCTTAGACCGACCTGCTGCAGATTGAGTAGTCGGGTGGCAGTTCCTAAGCCTCTAATGAATATTGAAATCATGCAGTATATATATTGGTGATGGTTGTAAGATCGTAATATGGCACAACGAGTAATGTACCCACTTTTTTTGCAACGAAAAGTCGGTTTTATGTTTGCACAACACGCAGTTAAGCCTACTGTGCCATAGTCACGCGACATTCCGTTGTTCCTGCTCTTACTTTACAGGTACAAATTACAGGAAAGATATATGTGAACACTTCAAGTGACCACGTACTTCCCACGATATCGATTTTATTCCCGAAGTGCAACATTGTCTTGCGGCAGAGACTTGCTCTAAAACATAGGTACCTCTATCCAACGTAACCTGAAGAGTGCAAGTGTTACTTAACATTTATGAGCAGCTCCAGAGAAAAAAATGCGGTGTAAATTTTCTCTCACATCGTGAAGAGCTGTAGGTTTCTATGAAACAACTCACGAATTCAATGCTTTAACCCCACGCCAAATCTCACTCAAGATGTAGTTCAAAGCCCTTAATAGTCGCGTCGTTCAGATGTTTCCATTATTATGATGGATCATTTTTACCCACTATAAAATAGTTTTGTTTTACATCGGTGCGCTGTTACACTTTGCCATCCCATCTTCATACGGTTTTTGCCCACATAATTAACGGGTGCTCCCTTCCTGATACCTTATTTTTATCATTTTCTCAATACTGTGATTAGTACATGGTTTCAGTGCCTTGCTTCCTTTCTGCGAGTGATACATCGTGTTCCGTCCGTGTTCTCATATTAATGTAGTGCTGACGTACGTCCTTCAGTTTGGATCAAAATTGTTCCTGAGTCGCTCACTGCTGTACAGGGCTATTACAAATGATTGAAGCGATTTCATAAATTCACTGTAGCTCCATTCATTGACATATGGTCACGACACACTACAGATACGTAGAAAAACTCATAAAGTTTTGTTCGGCTGAAGCCGCACTTCAGGTTTCTGCCGCCAGAGCGTTCGAGAGCGCAGTGAGACAAAATGGCTGCAGGAGCCGAGAAAGCGTATGTCGTGCTTGAAATGCACTCACATCAGTCAGTCATAACAGTGCAACGACACTTCAGGACGAAGTTCAACAAAGATCCACCAACTGCTAACTCCATTCGGCGATGGTATGCGCAGTTTAAAGCTTCTGGATGCCTCTATAAGGGGAAATCAACGGGTCGGCCTGCAGTGAGCGAAGAAACGGTTGAACGCGTGCGGGCAAGTTTCACGCGTAGCCCGCTGAACTCAACGAATAAAGCAAGCAGGGATCTAAACGTACCACAGCCGACGGTTTGGAAAATCTTACGGAAAAGGCTAAAGCAGAAGCCTTACCGTTTACAATTGCTACAAGCCCTGACACTTGATGACAAAGTCAAACGCTATGAATTTTCGGCGCGTTTGCAACAGCTCATGGAAGAGGATGCGTTCAGTGCGAAACTTGTTTTCAGTGATGAAGCAACATTTTTTCTTAATGGTGAACAGACACAATGTGCGAATCTGGGCGGTAGAGAATCCTCACGCATTCGTGCAGCAAATTCGCAATTCACCAAAAGTTAACGTGTTTTGTGCAATCTCACGGTTTAAAGTTTACGGCCCCTTTTTCTTCTGCGAAAAAAACGTCACAGGACACGTGTATCTGAACATGCTGGAAAATTGGTTCATGCCACAACTGGAGACCGACAGCGCCGACTTCATCTTTCAACAGGATGGTGCTCCACCGCACTTCCATCATGATGTTCGGCATTTCTTAAACAGGAGATTGGAAAACCGATGGATCGGTCGTGGTGGAGATCATGATCAGCAATTCATGTCATGGCCTCCACGCTCTCCCGACTTAACCCCATGCGATTTCTTTCTGTGGGGTTATGTGAAAGATTCAGTGTTTAAACCTCCTCTACCAAGAAACGTGCCAGAACTGCGAGCTCGCATCAACGATGCTTTCGAACTCATTGATGGGGACATGCTGCGCCGAGTGTGGGAGGAACTTGACTATCGGCTTGATGTCTGCCGTATCACTAAAGGGGCACATATCGAACATTTGTGAATGCCTAAAAAAACTTTTTGAGTTTTTGTATGTGTGTGCAAAGCATTGTGAAAATATCTCAAATAATAAAGTTATTGTAGAGCTGTGAAATCGCTTCAATCATTTGTAATAACCCTGTATATGAAGCTCTGACTATATTAATTAGCGTGAGATGTGTGCAAAATAACTGCGAAAATTAAGATGTAAAATGGTGAACAGGCGACGGCGTAGTGACAAAAAGTCTGGAGGCCGGTGGCTGAGTCACAGCGGTTGATCCCGGGGCAACCGCCAAGGCACGGCGGCCCAGGGATGTACTGAATGTAAGGCTGGGTCAGATAGCCCAGCAAGGGAGCCGGAACATCGCGGATGAGTGTAGGAACTTACGACATTTGCCGATACTACCATTCAGCATCAACATCACTAGGCGAAGCGTCTACACCATGTTACCGAACGTGTTTCCACTTGTTTTCATAAGCAGTCACGAAACATATATGTGATAAAGGACAATAGTTTATGAAGAACGGTTACGTATTGCAAGTTTTGTACAATTGAGAGTCAGAGAGTTCTCCATTTTGCGTTTCGTGCAGTTTACCCATCAGCATTTATAAAAGATGCATCAACGGCATTTACTATCTCTACATTATCACGACAACTCGTAACGGACCAAGTTGAAATGTGAACTAAGGAGTCTGTAATGAGGTATCTGAACCGAGTGAGGGAAATGAACGTTGTACTAACCTACTAACACTACGAATGGTAAGGTGTTCTACTATGGAGTCCGATGTAGTAGTAGTAGTTGTTGTTATTCTTTTTGTGGTCTTCAGTCCGAAATCTAGTTTGATACAATCCCGTGAAAGTCTCTTTATCTTTACATTCATTTGACTCTGCTTAATGAATTCAAACCTTGGTCTGCCTCTACAGTTTTACTCTTCCCCTCCCTTTCTTTCATTACGAAATCGACGAATCTTGGACTGTGCCATACTTTCTTTCTTTTTTTCTTCCATCTCGCTTCAGAACGTCATTAATGATTTGATCTACCCAGCTAATCTTCAGCATACTTCCATAGCACCACATTTCAAGAGTTTCACATTTCTCTATTGCACAGAGTTACATTCCAAATACATCCGTATCCCTGAAAAATAAAGGTGTGTGATGTTTCTGATCGACAGATCTGGTGGAATATGTCCAGCCCATAATGGGGAAGTTTCTCCTGCCGTCAAGATGTTAGAGAGTTATAGCTTAAGTGTAACTGCTTCGCACTGGGAAATAAAGCGTGTATATGTAGAACGTAAGTGGTGCAGTATTCACCTGCCGTGAATTCTTCCAGGTTGTATGGCCGAGGTCCTTAGAGCTCTTCTATCCCTAACGTTTCGTTCAAAGCTACGTTGGTCATCTTCGGAGGTGCTCCTGGTTGTGCTGAGTCTTGCCGACTGACGAGTCGGACGTCGAAGAACGGCCTAAATACCGTGGAAAGTAGGCGTGGTCTGGATTTCACGGGATAGCAAAGATAAACCTTGTCAAGGATAAAATATAACTATCGATCATTCAAAGATAAAAACTTGTCGGAAATATAAACATGGGGATAATTTAACAGAAAACACCACGCCCACTTTCCACGGTATTTAGGCCGTTCTTCGACGTCCGAATCGTCAGTCGGCAAGACTCGTCACAACCAGGAGCACATTCGAAGATGTCCAATGTAGCTTTGGACGAAACGTCAGGAACAGAAGAGTTCCATGGACCACGGCCATACAACCCGTAAGAATTCTCGGCATCTGAAACATCCGGTCGTGAAAGCCTTCATTGTTTGAGTGCAGTATTCCCTTTATTCATACAGTTACAGTATGCCAGCTTGCAGTCTAATGCTCCATAATAAAAGTTAGACGGAGAGCTTAATGTCATCATGTGACGAATGTGTGACAGTAAACTCTTACACGTATGTACTACACTATGTGATCAAAAGTATCTGGACACCTAGCTGAAAATGACATACAATTGTTTCTTGGGGAATGGCAGCCCATTCTTCACGAAGTGCTGCACTGAGGCGAGGTATCGATGTCGGTCGGTGAGACCTGGTACGAAGTCAGCGTTCCAAAACATCCCAAAGGTGTTCTATAGGATTCATGTCAGCACTCTGTGCAGGCCAGTCCATTATAGGGATGCTGTTGTCGTGTAACCACTCCGTCACAGGCCGTCCGTTAAGAACAGGTGTTCGATCATGTTGAAAGACGTAATCACCATCCCCGAATTGCTCTTCCACAGTGGGAAGCAAGAAGGTGCTTAAAACATCAATGTAGGCCTCTGCTGTGATAGTACCACGCAAAACAACAAGGCGTGCAAGCCCCCTCCATGAAAAACACGACCACACCATAACACCACCGCCTCTGAATTTTACTGCTGGCACTACACACGCTGGCAGATGACGTTCACCGGGCATTCGCCGTACCGTCACCCTGCCATCGGATCGCCACATTGTGTACCTTGATTAGTCACTCCACACAAGGTTTTTCCACTGTTCAATCGTCCAATGTTTACGCTCCTTACACCATGCGAGGCGTCGTTTGGCATTTACCGGCGTGATGTGTGGCTTATGAGCAGCCGCTCGACCATTAAATACAAGTTTCCTCACCTCCCACCTAACTGTCATGTTGACTTGTAGTGGATCTTGGCGCAGTTGAGAATTCCTGTGTGATGGGCTGGATAGATGTCTGCCTATTAAACATTACGACCTCCTTCAACTGTCGGCGGTCTCTGTAAGTCAACAGACGAGGTCAGCCTGTACGCTTTTGTGCTGCACGTGTCCCTTCACGTTTCCACTTCCCTATCACATCGTAAACAGTGGACCTAGGGGTGTTTAGGAGTGTGGAAATCTCGCGTACAGACGTATGACACAGGTGACACCCAATCACCTGACCACGTTCGAAATCCGTGAGTTCCGCGTAGCGTCCCACTCTGCTCTCTCAAGGTGTCTAATGACTACTGAGATCGCTGATATGGAGTACCTGGCAGTAGGTGGCAACGCACCTAATATGAAAAACGTACGTTTTTGTGGGTGTCCAGGTACTATTGATCACATAGTGTATGCAAGATAGTATGCAGATAACTGGCGTTTAAGCAACAACATAGGCGTGCAGTCTACTGGTAAGCAACCCTACGCCATCACATCTTCTCTCTCAGTAGTCGAAATACTGGAGATTAATTTCATTCACCCCCAAGGTGCCCAGCCAGCTACAGGACTCTGACAAGCTAGATCGAGCGTCACTGAACTAGTCATTCCCTCCCACGACTAAAGACATAGTTTTCACTGTTGCTGAATCAGTAACCTTAGGTGGTAGACGTTCTAGTCCTGTTGGTGGAAAAATCTTTCAATGTCAGCAATGTTGCACCGCTGTCCTACGCTATTGCAGTCTCTGGTAGTGCTGCGTGGAATGAGGGTCATAACGTTGCGGTAATCCGCCCATCGGCTGGACACGTCAGGATCGGCGACTGTCCTGGAGCTGTTCGTAAGGAGCTGCCTGTGTGCCTTCTTCAGGGTCGTAGTGCTTTGACAGAAAAAAAGGTCCACCAACAACAAAAAATTTTCATTTAGCACGAGTCAACGCGTACTGCAATGCGCAAGTAAGTTTACCGTTCCACGGAGCACTAGCTCGGCTAAAGAAGAGTCTTTTGGGACTTTGTTGGAGAAACCATCCCGAGATTTTCTACGAGTAACTTAAGGGAACCACGTAAACCTATATCATTGCGATCGAACGGCGGCTTGGACTCCGCTCGCCCGTTGAGCGACGTGAGCCTAGGCGGCTGCGCCGTCTGTTCGCCCTGCAGATAATCCGCCGCTTCCACCGCCGCCGCCGTGGACACCCTTGGGCAGAGCGGCCAGATGGACGCACAGTGAGCGGTGAGCAGTCGGCAGCGCCCGCAAAAACGGCCGCTTCCGGACGCTGGCCTAGTCTGGCCTGCCGAGGACGGCCTCTAGACGCCTCTAGGTCCGCCAGTCTGCACGTCGGAAAAAAATACTTCTGTCTGTCTGCCTGTCTCTCTCTCTCTCTCTCTCTCTCTCTCTCTCCCGTCTCTATTAGGCATTCAGCTAGAGGACAGCCAGCCGGGAAATTCCTAGGCTCGGATAAAACAACTTCGCCCCATTCTCTTCCAGTAGCGTATTTAAATACATATTGCGCAAAACATTAGTTGTTTTCGGAAGGCTGAGGAAAAGCAATACATAGCCACGTATCGCACAGTGCGTGGAACTCTTTCGATAATAGGCTTACCTCAGGTATCTACGAGGGTAATCCCAAAAGTAAGGTCTCCTATTTTTTTATAAGTACATAGACCTGTTTATTTCTACAATTATTTACGTCACTTTACAAAAAAATGGTTCAAATGGCTCTGAGCACTATGGGACTTAACTTCTGGGGTCATCAGTCCCCTAGAACTTAGAACTACGTAAACCTAACTAACCTAAGGACATCACACACATCCATGCCCGAGGCAGGATTCGAACCTGCGACCGTAGCAGTCCCGCGGTTCCGGACTGCGTGCCTAGAACCACTAGACCACCGCGGCCGGCACGTCAGTTTACAGCTCGAACATTTAGCTGTTTTTCGACATAATCACCATTCTGTCGATACATTTTTGTAGACGCTGTGGCAGTTTTTGTATGCCCACGTCATACCAGCTCGCCGCCATGCTGTCCAGAAAGATATGAACCTCTTCTTTCACCTCGTCGTCGGAGCTGAATCGCTGGGACCACAATTAACGCATACAGGTACTGTGAGACTCTGAAAAAACTCAAACGGGCAATTCAGAACCGGAGAAGAGGAATATGAGCAAGGGCGCACATATTCTCCATGACAACGCTCTCCCGCACATTGCTCGACGAACCGTTGCTCTCCTGCAACAGTTTCAGTGGAACATAATCACCCACCCACCCAATAGTCCAGACTTGGCGCCCAGTGACTATCACCTGTTCCCTAGGTTAAAAGAACATTTGGGCGGAAAGCGATTCAGCTCCGACAACGAGGTGAAATAAGATGTTCATAACTTTCTGGACAGCATGGCGGCAAGCTGGTATTACATGAAGAAGCACTCCGTCTTCAGGCCACAAGTGGCCAATCGGGACCATCCGACCGCCGTGTCATCCTCAGATGAGGATGCGGATAGGAGGGATGTGTGGTCAGCACACCGCTCTCCCGGTCGTTATGACGGTTTTCTGTAACCGGAGTCGCTACTATTCGATCGAGTAGCTCCTCAATTGGCATCACGAGGCTGAGTGCACACCGAAAAATGCCAACAGCGCATGGTGGACCGAATGGTCACCCATCCAAGTGCCGGCCACGCCCAACAGCGCTTAACTTCGGTGATCTGACGGGAACCTGTGTATCCACTGCGGCAAGGCCGTTGCCAAGCTGGTATTACATGGGCATACAGCTGTAAAGTGATGTAAACCACTGCAATTATAAAAAATAGGAGACCTTACTTTTGGGATTACCCTCCTATCACATCATCTTTGTCCGCCCCCGGTAGCTGAGTGGTCAGCGCGACAGAATGTGAATCCTAAGGGCCCGGGTTCGATTCCCGGCTGGGTCGGAGATTTTCTTCGTTCAGGGACGGCGTGTTGTGTTGTCTTAATCATCATCATTTCATCTCCATCGACGCGCAAGTCGCCGAAGTGGCATCAAATCGAAAGACTTGCACCAGGCGAACGGTCTACCCGACGGGAGACCCTAGTCACACGACATCATCTTTGTCCATAGTTCAAAGTTCGCGCCGAAAATTGTACTGACGTACCGTAGAATCCCAGTACGTCTGGAAGGCAGATCACGACCGATAACAGAGGTTGTTGGTTTACTTCTGCATCCACGTGACTGCTCTGTAATACACAATCAAGTGCCTGGGAGATAGTTCATCCCGAACCATCCTCAGACTATTTATCTACCCTTATTTCCTCGAACAACACGCGGGAAAACTAACATTTAAATCTTTCCGAATGAGATCTGATTTCACTTATTTCGTTACAATGATCGTTTCCCCCTATGTAGCTAGGCGACAATAAAATATTTTTGCTTTCGGAGGAGAACGGTAGTGGCTGAAGTTTTGTGCAAATATCTCGTCGTAATGAAACACGCCTTTGTTTTAATGTTTTCCACTCTAGCTCGTGTATCTTATCCTTGATGGTGTCTCCCCTGTTTAACGATAATATAAAACCCGCTGAACTTTGAAGTTCTCCGTCAGTCCTATCTGGTAAGGACCCCATAGCGCGCAGCAATACTCCGGAACAGGACCGGCAAGCGTAGTGTCCGCAGTCTTTTTAATAGATCTGTTCCATCTTCTAAGAGTTCTGCCAACAAAACACTGCCTTTGGTTCACCTTCCCTACAATATTTTCCAATTTAAGTTACTCATACTTGTACTTTACTTGTAATCCCTAAGTATTTAGTTGAATTTACAGCCATTAGATTTGCACGATAGTTGTGTAACCGAAATTTAATCGTCTCCTTTTAGAACTCACGTGGATGACCTCACACTTTTTATTGATTAAAGTTAATTGCCACTTTCCTCAACATACATATATTTTGTGTAAATCGTTTCACAATCGGCTTTGATCATCTGATTACTTTACAAGATGCTTAAAGCCAGCGTCAGTCTGTAATAAGTGTTGCCACCACCAGAAGACAGGAATCTTGTGCACGTAGCGCTCACAAATCTAAGTTTCACTTTCGTTCAGCATTGTACTCACAATAATTAATCTTCAGTTGCTGTCGACTCCTCCTTCCTAACCCTTTATTCCCTCTTACGCAGCAGTGACTAATATAGTCCACTGGAGAAGGCATTATTTAGAATTTTATAATTTGTGACGTACTTTCCAAACATTATTAATTACGTGCATGCTGTTTCCTTTCCGCGTAGTAACGGGTATTGGAAACCAATAATTTTAACGAAACTACTATTTTATGTTTTCATTCACAATCACGTACTTCCTATATGTCTGGAAAGCTTGTAAGGGTGTTGCAGGGTGGGTTGTGCTGAGAAATAATTCTTAAGAAAAAATTCGACACGTTGCGCTGTTTCCGAGTTAATTAGCATTGAAGTTAGCCAATCAGGACGTTTCGCGAACAAATTCAATTAGTCTCAGGTGCAATTAGTCAGTTGTTATCATAGCGCAGATGACAGCGCAAGAGACTGCCCTGTCTTTGGCTCTGGTTCAGTTCTTACTAACGCCCCATGTCCAATTTTAGTATCGCTCTCTTCTTCGATTTTAGAAAACCAAATTAAATACACGTTTGGAGACACCGTCACTGCGGGCCGCTTAAATCTGAGAGCGCAGCTGCCAGACTGACTAACCTCAATCTTAATTAACACGAAAACAGCGCAATGCATCAATTTTTCTTGTAATTATTTCTCGGCTCAATCTGCCCTGCAACACCCTCACAAGCTTTTCATAGTGTTTCTGACCTCCAGTATAACTGCTTTGTACTCCCGTCAAAGAGTAATAGCGAAGCCTCTGACTACGGAGAACGTATATTGTTACAGGCGCGAATCGCCTCCAAATGTAACAACTGCTCCATATGAAATTTTATGCAAAAATCTATACATGATTTTAAACGTCTTTGTCATTATTATAGAGAACTACAATAAAGAATTAGTGTTTAACGCCCTATCGACTACGAGGTTATTAGAAATTGATTATAAATTCATAGAGCTGAAGACGGGGGCAGCAAGTTGGCTGCGACCATTTTAAAGGCACCATCCCGGCTTTCATCTTAAGTGATTTAAAGAAACCTTAAAAAATATCTAAAAGTGAGCAGGTGGTCGGTGATTTCAGCCCTCTCCTCCCGAATGTGAGTCCAGTGTCTTTATCACTGAAGTGAGCGGCAGTGTACCGAACTGCAGAACGTGTGCTAAGCTCGAAAACCCATTATGCTATTATGCAATGACTACGAGATAATCATATGCCAATCTGAAGACAAATATGAATATTTCTTTCATTTAGACATCTGTAATTTTCTTCCTTGGTCTCTCAGTGTTCAGTCTACCTGACTTGTGAGAAGTACACGCGTTAATCGAGTATTTTCCACACTCCTTCTCTTCATAAGTACTTGTTCACCTCACACGAACACCGTACGGCTTGCACGATATCTTTTACAAGCTTCTAACAACAGTAAACAACATACAGCTTCTTGAAGGCATTCAGAATTCTCTTGCACCCATTTCTTCATCAAGTCCTAGCAGCATCGTTAAGTTGTTTAAAACATGAACAACCCATAAGGCTTTCAGCCTGAATTAACGCACTAGATTTCTGACTCTGGGGGATCAGAGTCACATTTCACTAGTGATCGGAAGCTCAGTTAAGCATATTCACCGTCCAGTTTATGTGACATGTACAGTTCCAGTGCTGAATAGGACCGTCCACTCCTTTCAGTTTTGTGCAAGCAGCTCCCAGCGACGAATTTATAACGCCAACATTATAAAGAAAGGAGCTTACCATTTTTCGACCGGTATTGAGGAAGTAAAAAACGTCTCTTCGCGATCGTCCCACAGGTCAAAGGCCTACCGACAGGAAGGTAGGAAAGTTAAAATTTGTCGTCCCGTCGGCGAAGAGGTCATTAGATGCGGAGCACATATTCGAATGGGGAAAGGATATCCTTTTCAAATAAATCATTCCGGTTTTTCCCTTAAACGAAAATGTTCATATGTGTGTGAATTTCTAAGGTAGCAAACTGCTAAGGTGATCGGTCCCTACACTTACACACTACTTAAACTAACTTACGTTAAGAACAACACACACACATCCATGCCCTCCGGCGCGAGGGGCCGCTCAATTAGTGACGTGACGCGTGTAACCGCCCGGCCACTCCGCGCAGTTCATGTGTACTTCCACCAGTGAAATACAGAGGAGTGTTTTTCGTGATTAGGATGAGGTCCTCTTATTGCGCTTGAGAAAACGCTAAATGCGGAAGGATACAAACACATTTTACGGCATTGTGCACTGCGTACAGTAGATTGAAAAGATGGTAGGGGATGATTGTTTGTATCAGCTTGACAGTGCACCCTGTCATAAAGGAGCATCTGTGAGGCAATGGGTGGACAAAAACATTCCTAAAACGGAGTGCCCTGGGCAGAGTCCCGACTTGAAGCTATGTATCATTATTGGGATGAGTTAGAACGTCGACTTAGCTCCAGATCCCAAACTTCAATACTTTCTCTGATTTCGGCTCCTGAGGAAGAATGGCTGGCGTTCCTTCATGGAGATTCCCAGACACCTCATTGAAAGTATCTCTAGCGGAGTTCAAGCTGTTGAAGTGTAAGGGCGGACACACACTAATAAATGTCCAGATACTTTTGATCAAATAGTGTACAAACAACTTTATAGAAGCTGTCGTCTTGGCGATTTAAACACGACACCTGTTTAATCTGTAATCCATCGACGATAAATCGTTTTAAGCCTTTCCGATCTTAGAGTACTCCCAGCAGTAGGACACGCCGTAAGCCAGAGCTGCTGGTGGACCGGCAGCAGTGGGCCTTGATTTACGGGTCCACTTCGTAATTAGCGTGGCCCGGCCCGGCGCGGCGGGTCGCCCGTTACGGCAGGATTAAGACGCGATCAGCGGCAGTCGGCCTTGTTAGGCGACGCTGGCGCCGCGGCTGCGTCACGGTGGCGCCCGGCGCCCCTCTCTCAATGTCGAGGAACGCCAGTGGCCTCCGAACACGGGGTGGGCACCCCAAGTCAAGTGCACCCACACTCTAGCACTGTGCATGCTCATGTTCGATTACTAGCTGCGCATTACACACCACTAAATGCGTATTTCCGCATATGGATCAGTTTTAAGCCTTTGGCTGCGTAAACCTGTATCTCATACAAATATTTTCTGGAGATTTTAAACTATAATTAAAATGTCATCCATTGCAAGTATCGTCACAAGGAGTTTTCGAAATTGTCAACTTCTACTGTCGATCGCGAAGGAATCTACTTGTGCCGAGTGAATCAAACCTTTACTATCTCTTATGGAAAACCTACTACCCTCAGTAGCCGAAGTCGCGCCTGTGTGGTGACACTCAGGGGGAGGAGGGGGGGGGGGGAAGCCAGTTCGTACTCTGGTGGTGGATGTAATTTTCACTACTAGTATTTGGCCACCAAATGGATGGGAGTTGGTGGCGTAAAGTTCGTGATCAGCAGTCTTTGCGCCAATCTTCAGGATTAAACTCCAAACCTATCCGCAGTGTTTCTTGAAGTGAGGGCAACATTGTTGATGTTGATCAGTCCATCAGATGGGGACATTATGCTCGCCGGCCACCTTGTTGCTTTTCGAGACGAGTATGATATGTGCCGCTACTGTGTTTCACACTCTAAATTCTCATATCATCGTACAATACAAACATAACATTGTATTGTACACATTACATTCATCTACATTCTACAAGTATACACAGCCGGAAAAAAATTAGTACACCCTTTTAGTGACTTGCAATTCTCTCAAAATTTATTTCAATAGTGTATACGGAGTACACAAAATTATTACGTTTACAGATCATTAGCACAAGAGGTGCAGAGGTACTGGGTATCAGATGGTTCAAATGGCTCTAAGCACTATGGGATTTAACATCTGAGGTCATCAGTCTCCTAGACTTAGAACTACTTAAATCTAACTAACCTAAGGACATCACACACATTCATGCCCGAGGCAGGTTTCGAACCTGAGGCAGTAGCAGCAGCGCGGTTCCGGACTGAAGCGCCTAGAACCGCTCGGCCACAACGGCCGGCTCTTGCTTATTCCTCAGTTGTAAAACCGACACTGCGAATACTTGGTATGACGAAGTCATCAAAAGACTCGGTAAGAAGAAAGATCGTCGAGTTGACTTGGTTTACAAGTAACAACGCACCAACGCCCAATCCACCAGTTCGTTTGCAAATAAAAATGAGCGTCATTATTATTGTTAGTAGTAGTGGTAGTCGTCTTCGTCTTAGGGGTAGTACCAGCAACAGTAGTAGTAGTAGTAGTAGTAGTAGTAGTAGTAGCGTTCTTGAGGAACTGTAGGTATGCGTGCATTAAAAAGGAAGGAAAGGGATTTTCCAGTAAGTTTCCTGGCCTCCTCATAATTTAGATCGATGATCCGCCACTGTTCTCCAATCAAGATAAAAAATGCTTCAAATGGCTCTGGGCAAAAAAAAATATGTGTGGTATCTTACGGGACTTAACTGCTAAGGTCATCAGTCCCTAAGCTTACACACTACTTAACCTAAACTATCCTAAGGACAAACACACACACACCCATGCCCGAGGGAGGACTCGAACCTCCGGCGGGACCAGCCGCACAGTCCATGACTGCAGCGCCTTAGACCGCGGCTCTGAGCACTATGAGACTTAAAATCTGAGGTCATCAGTCCCCTAGACTTAGAACTACTTAAACCTAACTAATCTAAGGACATCACACACATCCATGATCAGATAAGATGCTATGTCACTTGTCAGACGCGTATCTAGATGTATCAGGGGTCCTATATCTCTCCAATTGAACCACCCCACACTATTACAGAGCCTCCACCAGCTTGAAGATTCCCCTGCTGACAAAAAAAAAAATGGTTCAAATGGCTCTGAGCACTATGGGACTTAACTTCTGAGGTCATCAGTCCCCTAGAACTTAGAACTACTTAAACCTAACGAACGTAAGGACATCACACACATCCATGCCCGAGGCAGTATTCGAACCTGCGTCCGTAGCGGTCGCGCGGTTCCAGACTGTAGCGCCTAGAACCGCTCGGCCACCCAGACCGGCCGTGCTGACATGCAGGATCCATGGTTTCATGAGGTTGTCTCCATACCGTACATGTCCATCCGCTCAATACTATTTGAAACGAGACTCGTCCGACGAGTCAATATGTTTCCAGTTATCAACAGTCCAATGTCGGTGTAGACGGGCCAAGGCGAAGCGTAAAGGTTTGTCTTGTGCAGTCATCAAGGGTACACGAGTGGGTCTTCGGCTCCGAAAGCACATATCGATGATGTTTCGTTCAAAGGTTCGCAAGCTGACACTTTTTGATCGCCATGTATTGAAATCTGTGGCAATTTGCAGAAGGGTTGGACTTCTGTCTCGCTGAATGATGCTTTTCAGTCGTCGTTGGTCCAGTTCTTGCAGGATCTTTTTCCGGAGATTTGATATTTTCCGGATTCCTGATACGGTACCCTCGTGGAATGGTTGTATGGGAAAACCCCATTTCATGGCTACCCCAGAGATGCTGTATCCCATCGCTTGTTCGCCGACTGTAACACGACGTTCAAACTCACTTAAACCTTGATAGCGTGCCATTGTAGCAGCAGTAAGCGACAGAACAATTGCGCCAGAGACTTGTTGTCTTATATACGCGTTGCCGACCGCAGCGCTATATTCTGCCTGCTTTCATATCTCTGTATTTGAATACACATGCCTATACCCGTTTCTTTGGCATTCAGTGTATAACAGCATCATGCGAGAAAAGCCTCTTGGAACTTCCGTCGCTATCTACGCTACTGGCCATTAAAATTACTACACCACGAAGATGACGTGCTACAGACGCGAAATTTAACCGACAGGAAGAAGATGCAGTGATACGCCTTCACACAAGGTTGGCGCCGATGGCGACACCTACAACGTGCTGACATGAGGAAAGTTTCCAACCGATTTCTCATACACAAACAGCAGTTGACCGGCGTTCCTGGTGAAACGTTGTTGTGATGCCTCGTGTAAGGAGGAGAAATGCGTACCATCTCTTTTCCGACTTTGGTAAAGGTCGGATTGTAGCCTATCGCGATTGCGGTTTATCGTATCGCGACATTGCTGCTCGCATTGGTCGAGATCCAATGACTGTTAGCAGAATATGGAATCGGTGGGTTCAGGAGAGTAACACGGAACGCCGTGCTGGATCCCAACGGCCTCGTATCACTAGCAGTCGAGATGACAGACATCTTATCCGCATGGCTGTAACGGATCGTGCAGCCACGTCTCGATCCCTGAGTCAATAGATGGGAACGTTTGCAAGACAACAACCATCTGCATTAACAGTTCGACGACGTTTAAGCAGCACGGACTATCAGCTCGGAGACCATGGCTGAAGTTACCCTTGACGCTGCATCACAGACAGTAGCGCGTGCGATGGTGTAGTCAACGACGAACCTGGCTGCACGAATGGCAAAACGTCATTCTTTCGGATGAATCCAGGTTCTGTTTACAGCATCATGATGGTCGCATCCGTGTTTGGCGACATCGCGGTGAATGCACATTGGAAGCGTGTATTCGTCATCGCCATACTGGCGTATCACCCGGCGTAATGATATGGGGTGCCATTGGTTACACGTCTCGGTCACCTCTTGTTCGTATTGACGGCATGTTACATTTCAGATATGTTACGACCCGTGGTCCTGCTGTTGATTCGATCCCTGCGAAACCCTACATTTCAGCAGGATAATGCAGGACCGGATGTTGCAGGTCCTGTATGGGCCTTCCTGGATACAGAAAATGTTCGACTGCTGCCCTGGCCAGCACATTCTCCAGATCTCTCAACAATTGAAAACGTTTGGTCAATGGTGGCCGAGCAACTGGCTCGTCACAGTACGCCAGTCACTACTCTTGATGAACTGTGGTATCGTGTTGAAGCTGCATGGGTAGTTGTACATGTACACGCCATCCAAGCTCTGTTGACTCAATGCCCAGGCGTATCAAGGCCGTTATTACGGCCAGAGGTGGTTGTTCTGGGTACTGATTTCTCAGGATCTATGCACCCAAATTGCGTGAAAATGTAATCACATGTCAATTCTAGTATAATATATTTGTCCAATGAATACCCTTTATCATCTGCATTTCTTCTTGGTGTAGTAATTTTAATGGCCAGTAGTGTATTATCTCATCTACACAACGCTACCGCCGTTGCCGTTTACTAGTAACTGGAAAGTTGAGGAAGCTGGACATGGAGAGGGTCCCGTCCCTCCTGCTGTTGTCTGCAGAGCCCCTGCGCCCCACTCATCTCACAAGCGGCGGCAATTTGCAGATACAGGGAGAGGAGCCGTGTGTCTCTCGGACAGGAGAGCCAGCGGCTGCCTTGTAAGGCGGCGACGCGCCCGGCTACGTGACCCGCCTGGCGATTCGCCCGCTGAGGCCTTTGTGTGCCGTCCGGTCCAGGCCGCGGGACACGCAGCTAACTACTCCCCTACCAAGCTCTCAGTCCCACCCTGTGTCCTCCCACTAGTCCCTTTTCTCTCTGCATGCGTCAAGAGACTGTAGCTGTTCCTACAAAGCTTGTTGCAGCGACAGGTTGGGAATAGACTCTGTGCCGTGTGCGGAAGTGTGTCTCCACCACACACGACTCATACAGCATAACTATCCCGTTGCCCACCGCTAAAACGCTCCATCACAGAAGACTTAAACAAAATATTCTCTATTTACGTGAATGTTTAGCCAATCTACAGGGCGATTTCTACCAATATTTAAAAATCCCCTAAGCGGCGCAGATGACGCTCAGACAAGTAATTTAATATAAGACACATGGGACGGCAAATGTCGGGAAATACCCTAAAAGTGGATGGTAAATGTTGCATATGTGACCTCAGCGGATGGCGTAACTCACAGCACGTGCAGCAGTGGAGCCTATCGGTATGTCGCACCTGTTCACCCCAGTCCAGCTCAGGTGTTCACGTCGGTGTAACTTCAGGCCAACGTACGCGACTTTAACGCATGGGACTCAGGGTTCATGACAAGGCCTAGCATATGTCCTTGCATAACAGAAGAGATGCTGATTTTCACTGATCAAAGGAGAAAATATAAAAATGTAGCAAATGAAGCAGGAGAAAGGGAATACAAAAGTAAAAACTGAGATTGACAGGAAGTGGAAAATAGCTAAGCAGGAATGGATACAGGACAAATATAAGGATTTAGGAGTGTATTTCTTTAGGGGAAAGATAAATATCGACTACAGGAAAATTAAACAGGCCTTTGCTGAAAAGAGAAGCAGCTGTACGGGAGCTCATATGGTAAACCAGTCCTAAGCAAAGAAGGGAAAGTTGAAAGGTGGAGGGTGTATATAGAGGGTCTATACAAGGGAGATAAACTTGATGCTAAAATTATACAAAGGGAAGTAGACATAGATGAAAATGAGATGGGAGATACGATACTGCGAGAAGAATTTGACAGCGCTCTGAAAGATCTAAGTCGAAATAAGGCCCGGGCAGTAGACGTTATCACGTCAGAACTCCTGATAGCCTTGGGAGAGCCAGCCATGACAAAATTCTTCCATCTTGTCTGGAAGTTGTATGACACGGGCGAAATACCCTCAGACTTCAAGAAGAACGAAGTAATTCCAATTTCAAAGAAATCAGTTGCCGACAGCTGTAAAAATTATCGAACTACCTGTTTAATAAGTCATGGTTGCAAAATACTTACACGAATTTTTTACAGAAGAATGGAAAAACTGGTAAAAGCCGACCTCGGGGAAGATCAGTTTGGATTCCGGAATTGTCTTACAAGACAGGTTAAATAAGGCAAACCAATGTTTATAGCATTTGTAGACTTAGAGAAAACTTTTGACAATGTTGACTAGAATACTCTCTTTCAAATTCTGAAGGTAGCAGGCGTAAAATACAGGGAGCGAAAGGCTATTTATTGTTTGAACAGAAACCAGACGCCAGTAACAAGATTCTATGGGCATGAAAGGGAAGCAGTAATTGAGAAGGGAGTGAGGCAAGGTTGTAGCCTGTGCCCTATGCTATTCAATATGCACACTGAGTAGTCAACAAAGGAAACCAAACAAAAATTTGGAGTAGGAATTAAAGTTCAGCCAAAAGAAATAAAAACAATCAGGCTGGCAGACGACTTTGTAATTCTGTCAGAGACTTCAAAGACTTCGAAGAGCAGTTGAATGGTAAGGACTGGGCTTGAAAGGACGATATAAGATGAACATCAACAAAAGCAAAACAAGGATGTGGAAGTAGTCGAATTAAATTAGTTATTTCTGAGGGAATTGGATTGGGAAACGAGACACTTAAAGCAGTAAATGACTTTCCTATTTTGGCAGCAAAATAACTGATGATAGCCGAAGCAGAGGGGATATAAAATGTAGACTGGCAATGGCAAGAAAAGAATTTCTGAAGAAGAGAAATTTGTTAACATCTAATATAGATTTAAGTGTTAGGAACGCTATCCTGAAAGTAACTGTCTGAAATGTAGCCATGTATGGAATTGAAACATGGACGATAAACAGTTTAGACAAAAATAGAATAAAAGATTTCGAAATGTGGGGTTATAGAAGAATGTTGAAGATTACATTGGTGTACCACGTAACTAGTGAGGAGTTAGTGAATAGAATTGGGGAGACAAGAAAGGATCGGTTGATAGGACACATTTTGAGGCATCAAGTGTCACCAATTTAGTATTGGAGGCAAGTGTGGGGGTTAAAAATCGTAGAGGGAGGCCAAGAGGTAAATACAGTAAGCATACTCGGACGGATGTAGGTTGCAATAGTTATTCGTAGATGAAGAGGTTCGTACAGGATAGAGTTGCATGAAGTGTTGCATCAAACTAGTCTTCGGACTGAAGACCACACAACGTGTCTTGTATTAAATTGCTTGTCTCGGTCTCATCCACGTCATTTCGTGGTTTCTTAAACGTTAATAAGACTCGTCCTGTATACTTGGGTATTGCTCATTTCCATTGGTCATTTAGTTCCTTTACTAACATCATTCTAAATTTTTTGTCTCATAAAATGTCGTTGCATTGCGTGACTTCACTAACAGCTGTAAAAATTGTAATATTGACTCTTTCATAAACATATCGTACGATGTCATTTAAGTTTACATGTTTCTCTCGTTGCGGTTACAGTTCCCTGTTTTATTTCGGGGGTGTGGCTCGCGAAGTCCGAACCGCTACTTTGCATGAACGTTCATCTCATCTGCCTGTTGCTTCTGATTTGTCTTGGGTAACTATCCCTAGAGTTCTGAGTTCCTCCTTGAATAAATATTAGCACTGTTTCTTTATTTCCTTTTTCCTTTCTGAAGCTACCGTACCATAACGTCATAACATTAACAGTCTCCTTCTTATGCCTCTCTTAATGCCGACAAATTACGTGATATTTTAGCCTGAGAGGATTAAGTCAGTGAGACATAGTGTACTTCATGTAGAAAGCTGCAGCAAAGACGGGAAGCTCAGCGGAGCGCAAAGAATAGAATGTGTACAACATGGTGTCGGAGATATTAAATGCGACGGGTTTCTGAAGACGAGGAAATTAGTGTAAGATAGAAAGAGATGGAAAAGGACATCTACTGATCTGAATAAATGATGATATGAAAATTTACATAGAAACACTGTGTTGATATACGACTTACACTGATGCAAAAAAAAACATTTTAGTGTACGGAGAGAAAGAAAACAAAATGGCGTCCCCAAAATCAATATCTGGTATTCTGCCACGCGCTATGGAGTGAAATAAACTGATTTTTAATTTTCCCCTCAAGTATAAAATGAAGAAGTAATATATAACGGATATATCAAGTGAACGGAAAGTTCTTGTAACAAAATGGTTTTGATAGAGCTTGAAGAGTGCATGAGGGGCGAGCTGCCGCTGGGGACTAGTTCTCACCAACCGGGGCGCTTCCTGACGTCAACCGACTGTGACATTCGGTAACACTCTCCAGGATGTGGTGTTCACACCTGCTGTGTTTCTAATGAAATCGGCCAGTACTGCAGGCCTGAGTGAATAGAGGCTCGCCGGAAATTCGCCATTTTACAAGCCTTTGTCTGCACTGACGAGCCTATTGTACACAGAAGCGACCTTGGTTCAGCGGGGTATTCTGCACAAAAGAAAACGTGAGCGGAGTTCGCAGCCAGCTGAGGGCGACAATCTCTGGCTGCCAGACAGTGGTAGCGGTACCCCATATCCATAGCGACAGCTGGTGATGAACTCCCGCGTCCGGTCGGTTGCACTCGAATTAATTATTTGTGATCTCGTGACACGTCTTTGCAGACCTGAATGGCCTTAGTCTTCTGCCGTAGCGAAGTGTCGTACAAATGAAGACACTTTCATATTCAGGAGGAACGTGGGTCAGTCTCCCTGCAGCAATTCTGGTAATGTCTTCTCGCAGTTTTTATTGGTCACTTGTCACGTGAGCTTCTACACAGCTTAACACTGACGACTCACAATCGGAAGGAGACTGAGTCAGGTTCCTGTCAGACCATGCTGATTGATTTCCTATAATTTTACAGCAGCACTGCTGATGAATGCATGGTTGGCGTTTCAAGGAAACCGTGCATGGACGCTTCCGCCCTCGTTGTCCAGTCCGAGCAGGTATTCTGTCTCTAATGACCTCAGTGATACGTTAAATGCTTTCTTTGGTGCATACTATGGCGATCAAATATCCATAGACAAATTAGTCGCAAGTTCGAAGAAATGTACAGATAAACATTTTACCCACAAATATTAGAGCCGTTGGGATAGACGTCATTACCGAAATATACGCAACTCTCGCCGCGTAATATAAAATCAGCCTAACCCCGTAAGTTTTATGCGAAATGTACACCGTTCTAGCGAATACGGCATACATGAATCTATTCAACAAAACTGTTATTATTTGGAACTATGTGAGTAAAAAGCTGTCTATCGTGACAGGAAACATCATAAATATGATAAATGTCGACAGAATTTCGGGGCCAGATAGAAATTTTTACTGTCGCATAACATAATGCTTTTGCGTCATTTTCGGACATTTTGCATTTTTTCTCGCACAAACTCAAAGCCAGCATATGCAGAACTTCAAGACTTTTCCTGACTAATATAGGAGTCTCAAATCTCATCTAGAAGCGAGACATGGACCGTCTATGTGCAATTATCTGCGAGTGAATTTCGATACAGGCTAAAAACTGAAAAAGACGATGAAGTTAACATTGAGCCACAACCATAGTTATCTCATGGAACAATATAGTTGGAAAAATTATATAAAATTACAAAGAAAATAGATTTAAAATGGAGATTGCTTTGAGACTACATATGAAAGAGAAGAAAACTGCATGTTTAATTTTATCAAATATACATCTTAATTACAAAAATTTTGATGAATCACTTAAATCACAACAAATCTGAACAAATCATTCATATCATTATCATACATATCTTATGATTACTTTCTCGTAATGCACGTGAAATTCTTATTAGATAGTATACACAACATTTTCAACAACAATAACTTGAGACTGGTTACGCTGTTATAAAAATTATGCGCTTCTAAATTCAAAATGCCAACGGGTAATCTCCTTTTTTATTATTTCTTAATTAATTAATTCCTTGCCTTACGTAAATATTTTGAAAGATGTTAATGGTTAAGATCGCTCTAAACATACTGTATGTACAACGTTGTAGTTCAATAAATGGTTTAAAAATACACATATAAAAAAAGTTTTGCCTCTCCTCGGTCCCGAGATATCCGGATCCTGTGCAGGAAATTGGAATAGAGATAAACATAAACATCATTTCCGCCCTTTTTATTGCTCATGAAAACCACACATTGCATGTTGTACCACCATACAGCGAGACCTTCAGAGGTGGTGGTTCGGATTGCTGTATACACAGGTACCTCTAATACCCAGTAGCAAGTCCTCTTGCATTGATGCATGCATGTATTTGTCTTGGCGTACTATCCACAGGTTCATCAAGGCACTGTTGGTCCCTATTGTCCCTCCTCAACGGCGATTCGGCGTAGATCCCTCAGAGTGGTTAGTGGGTCACGTCGTCCATAAACAGACCTTGCCGCGCGGGTTAGTCGCGCACTCTAAAGCGTCTTGTCACGGTCGCCGCGGCGCCTCCTGTCGGAGGTTCGAGTCCTCCCTCGGGCATCGGTGTGTGTCTTGTCCTTAGCGTAAGTTAGTTTAAGTTAGATTAAGTAGTGCGTAAGCTTAGTAACCGATGACCTTAGCAATTTAGTCCCATAAGACATTACCACAAATTTTCAAAAAGCACCTCTTTTCAATCTATCCCTGGCATGTTCGATAGGGTTCATGTCTGGAGAACATGCTGGCCACTCTAGTCAACGATGTTATCCTCAAGCAAGTCATTCACAAGATTTGCACAATGGTGACGCGAATTGTTGTCCATGAAGAGGAATACCTTGCCAATATGCTGCCGATATGGTTGTACTATTGGTCGGAGGATGGCATTCACGTATCGTACAACTGTTACGGCGGCTTCCATGACCACCAGCGGCATACGTCGACCCCACATAATGTCACCCCAAAACAACATGGAATCTCCACCTTGCCCGCATCTCGTAGTCGTGCGGTAGCGTTCTCGCTTCCCACGCCCGGGTTCCCGGGTTCGATTCCCGGCGGGGTCAGGGATTTTCTCTGCCTCGTGATGGCTGGGTGTTGTGTGCTGTCCTTAGGTTAGTTAGGTTTAAGTAGTTCTAAGTTCTAGGGGACTTATGACCACAGCAGTTGAGTCCCATAGTGCTCAGAGCCATTTTTTTGAATCTCCACCTTGATGCACTCGCTGGACGGTGTGTCTAGGGCGTTCAGCCTGACCGGGTTGCCTCCAAACACGTCTCCGACAATTATCTGGCTGAAGGCATATGCGATATTCATTGGTGAAGAGAACATGATGCCAATCCTCAGCGGGGCATTTGGTATGTTGTTGGGCCCATCTGTATCGCGTTGAGTGGCGTCGTGGTTGCAATGATGGACCTCCCATGGACGTCGGTAGTGACGTTGCGCATCAAGCAACCTATTGCGCACAGTTTGAGTCGTAACACGACGTCCTGTAGCTGCACAAAACATTTTTCAACATGGTGGCGTTGCTGTCAGGGTTCCTCCGTAGGTAGCGGTCATCCACTGCAGTAGTAGCCCTTGGGCGGCCTGAGCAAGGCATGTCATCGACAGTTCCTGTCTCTCTGTATCTTCTCCATGTCCGAACGACATCGCTTTGTTTCACTCCGAGACGCCTGAAGACTTTCCTTGTTGAGAGCCCTTCCTGGCACAAAGTAACAATGCGGACGCGATCGAACCGCGGTATTGACCGTCTATGCATGGTTAAACTACAGAAAACACGAGCAGTGTACCTCCTTCCTTCCTTCCTGGTGGAATGACTGGAACTGATCGGCTGTCGGACCCCCTCATTGCATTGTTATTTACATCTTTGGGCGGGTTTAGTGACATCTCTGAACAGTCAAAGGGACTTTGTCTGTGATACAATATCCACAGCCAAAGTCTATCTTCAGGAGTTCTGGGAACCGGGTTGATGTAAAACTTTTTTTGATGTGTATATTTTTCCCGACGTTGGTCTATTGCTTAGCGCTGTTGAATACTGACACGGAGGTCGCGGGTTCGATTTCCGGTGATCTCCTTCAGTTTTTTCTGGAATGGAATACAATCAGCCCCGTGCCGTCAACTGAGAAGCAGTTCGAATAAATAGGCCGCGAAACTTACACGTAAGGTGCCGAAAGCAACCTCAAATTGTTCGTCTAGGCCAGGGTGAGAGGTACAATAGCCTTTCTTTATTTATAAGCCTTAGGTGTACGTTGGGCGATGCCTTCAATACGACAAACCTCGTATATTCTGTCAGTGAAAATCTAAAATAAAATAGAATAACGTTTATCCAAGACAAATTCGAAGGTAACTAAACCACACAGGTGTAAATCAGTAATTTTACACGTTGCTCACATGAGGAGACCGCCGTAGCGGTGGGATCGCCTTTTTGAAACCGTCTATACAGTGATGTAGGTTAGGGTCACAGCCAGTCACCGAAGTGAATACTCGTTAGCGAGATGCTAAACCATTTTAGTGTTAATATCTACTTCGTGCAATTTGTTTCATTTAGAGATCCAGTGACCTAAAAGTTCATGAAGATTTATGCACAAAACAATATCGTAGCCAAATAGTTCAAATGGCTCTGAGCACTATGGGACTCAACATTTGAGGTCATCAGTCCCCTAGAACTTAGAACTACTTAAACCTTACTAACCTAAGGAAATCATACACATCCATGCCCGTGGCAGGATTCGAACCTGCGGCCGTAGCGGTCTCGCGGTTCCAGACTGCAGCGCCTAGAACCGCTCTGCCACTCCGGCCGGCAATATCGTAGCCAAAATTAACCATTTTAATTACACCAAAAAATGAAAGTTAAATTTGTCTCACTCAGTTTACACGTGAAAAAGTTTATATGCCGGCCGCGGTGGTCTAGCGGTTCTAGGCGCTCAGTCCGGAGCCGCGCGACTGCTATGGTCGCAGGTTCGAATCCTGCCTCGGGCATGGATGTGTGTGATGTGCTTAGGTTAGTTAGGTTTAAGTAGTTCTAAGTCCTAGGGGACTGATGACCATAGATGTTAAGTCCCATAGTGCTCAGAGCCATTTGAACCATTTTGAAAAAGTTTATATATACACCATCATAAACGCTGAAAACATTTATTGAGATACTTGGCTTTGCATATCAGCCGCCAGTTTATTATAACCTTTTAGAGCCAACCTTACACTCACCGGCCGTTCTGGACGAGCGGTTGTAGACGCTACAGTCTGGAACCGCGCGACCGCTACGGTCGCAGGTTCGAATCCTGCCTCGGGCATGGTTGTGTGTGATGTCCTTAGGTTAGTTAGATTTTAATAGTTCTAAGTTCTACGGGACTGATGACCTCAGGAGTTAAGTCCCATAATGCTCAGAGCCAATTGAGCCATTTGAACCAACCTTACACAGTCTGAAAGGTGAGTACCAGTAAGTTTATTTCTTCACTTAGATTACACTAAATTCATGGTTGAGAATGCTGCCACACATAGATAAGTTGATCCAAAAATGATAATGCCATGACACTTTTCCAACGTTAAGGTAGTTTTTACACTCACTAATTTCCGGAATTTGTCTTCATTATCTTTTTACTTTAAGGAAATGACATTTTGAAATCGAGTTATTCCCTCCATCACGCACATTGGTGTTTCGTGGGAACTGGAAAACACAGGTCTGTGTTGCCTGCCGGCCGGAGTGGCCAGACGGTTCTAGGCGCTACAGTCTGGAACCGCGCGACCGCTACGGTCGCAGGTTCGAATCCTGCCTCGGCCATGGATGTGTGTGATGTCCTTAGGTTAGTTAGGTTTAAGTAGTTCTAAGTCCTAGGGGACTGATGACCTCTGCAGTTAAGTCCCATAGTGGCTAAAATGGCTCTGAGCACTATGCGACTTAACTTCTGAGGTCATCAGTCGCCTAGAACTTAGAACTAATTAAACCTAACTAACTTAAGGACATCACACACATCCATACCCGAGGCAGGATTCGAACCTGCGACCGCAGCGGTCGCTCGGTTCCAGACTGTAGCGCCTAGAACCGCACGGCCACCTCGGCCGGCAAGTCCCATAGTGCTCAGAGGCATGTGTGTGTGTGTGTGTGTGTTGCCTATTGGAGCTTGTTTGGGTTGCCCCCCTCCCTCCTCGACTACCGCAGCACTGCACAGCACACCGCACCCATACCTTATACCGCAGCAAACCCTGAGCGCTCTCCTCGCTTACCGCAACCCCTGCTCAAAATGCGCCAAAATACAGTTCGGAAGTAGTAGCCTCACCGTGCAGGAGGAAAGGCCGTTGCTTGGCTCGAACGTGAAAGGTGGTAAAATGCTGGCAGAGACGAAAGAGGCGGAGATAGTGTTATCAGATTTAGCGCCTACAAATACCGTGTGAAACACTCCTTGTCAGTGGACTTGCATTTCACAAAAACAGCTCATTTAAACAGATTTCTGACAACGATTTTGAAAGATCGACCGATGAAGCCTTAGCGATCGATCGCTCGATCGAGATAAGACGGGTTGAGCACCTCCGCTGTAGAGCCTTAAAATTAGCGGTTCTATCAAAAGTAGTGGCGGTGTGGCGTAGTGGTTAATTGCTTGTCAGTTATAGGGTGCATTGCAAAATTCGTGTTGTTGTTTGATTTTCGGCGTCCGTCCACATTCCCAGTTCGGGCGCGCAGCTGCGGCTGTCGGCGCGGCGCCTTTGGCCGCGTGCCGTGTCGTTAACCCCGGCCGCGCTCGCCCCTGCCGTCGATTGGCGGCCGTCGCCATCGACATCGGACGCAGGCCAGAGGCCACGGCCGGCCCGCTGTGACCGGAAGCGTCCCCAGGACTCGCCAGTGTGCCGCACCGCCGCCTTTGTCTCACCGGCGAGCGGTTTCGAGGCGCCACGGCAACTACGAGGTGCATTCAAGTTCTAAGGCCTCCGATTTTTTTCTAATTAACTACTCACCCGAAATCGATGAAACTGGCGTTACTTCTCGACTTAATCGCCCTGCAGATGTACACATTTTTCACAACGCTGACGCCATGATTCCATGGGAGCGGCGAAGGATTCTTTAGGAGTCTGTTTTGACCACTGGAAAATCGCTGAGGCAATAGCAGCACGGCTGGTGAATGTGCGGCCACGGAGAGTGTCTTTCATTGTTGGAAAAAGCCAAAAGTCACTAGGAGCCAGGTCAGGTGAATAGGTAGCATGAGGAATCACTTCAAAGTTGTTATCACGAAGAAACTGTTGCGTAACGTTAGCTCGATGTGCGGGTGCGTTGTCTTGGTGAAACAGCACACGCGCAGCCCTTCCCGGACGTTTTTGTTGCAGTGCAGGAAGTAATTTGTTCTTCAAAACATTTTCGTAGAATGCACCTGTTACCGTAGTGCCCTTTGGAACGCAATGGGTAAGGATTACGCCCTCGCTGTTCCAGAACATGGACACCATCATTTTTTCAGCACTGGCGGTTACCCGAAATTTGTTTGGTAACGGTGAATCTGTGTGCTTCCATTGAGCTGACTGGCGCTTTGTTTCTGGATTGAAAAATGGCATCCAAGTCTCATCCATTGTCACAACCGATGAAAAGAAAGTCCCTTTCATGCTGTCGTTGCGCGTCAACATTGCTTGGCAACATACCACACGGGCAGCCATGTGGTCGCCCGTCAGCATTCGTTGCACCCACCTGGATGACACTTTTCGCATTTTCAGGTCGTCATGCAGGATTGTGTGCACAGAACCCACAGAAATGCCAACTCTGGAGGCGATCTGTTCAACAGTCATTCGGCGATCCCCGAAAACAATTCTCTCCACTTTCTCGATCATGTCAGACCGGCTTGTGCGAGCCTGAGGTTGTTTCGGTTTGTTGGCGCACAATGTTCTGCCTTCATTAAACTGTCGCACCCACGAACGCACTTTCGACACATCCATAACTCCATCACCACATGTCTCCTTCAACTGTCGATGAATTTCAATTGGTTTCACACCACGCAAATTCAGAAAACGAATGATTGCACGCTGTTCAAGTAAGGAAAACGTCGCCATTTTAAGTATTTAAAACAGTTCTCATTCTCGCCGCTGGCGGTAAAATTCCATCTGCCGTACGGTGCTGCCATCTCTGGGACGTATTGACAATAAACGCGGCCTCATTTTAAAACAATGCACATGTTTCTATCTCTTTCCAGTCCGGAGAAAAAAAGTCGGAGGCCTTAGAACTTGAATGCACCTCGTACAGTGTGCGGACATTTGCCATGCCGGACATTTGCCACGCCGGACATTTGCCACGATTTTACCTGCTCCGAAGGGTTGGGTCCCTTGCCTCCCCCTCCTCCTCCTCCTATATTATGTTTGCAGCTGTTCTCATTCCGATTTCTGGAATATTTACTTCGTCTTCTTTGGTGAAGGAATTTCGAAAAACTGCATTTAGTAACTCCACTTTAGTGGCACTGTCATCGGTAACATTACCGTCGCTGTCGTGTAGTAAAGGTACTGAGCCTTTCCGCTGGTTTACTTAACATAGGACCAGAATCTCTTTGAATTTTCCGCCACATTTCTAGAGAGAGTTTCGTTGTGGAAATTATGAAATGCATCTCGCATTGAAATCCGCACCAAATTTCAAGCCTCAGTAAAACTTCGCTAGTCTTGGAGATTTTGCGGTCGCCTAAATTATACGTGCCTTTTTCGGTGCTCCAGCAGCAGCTTTCTGTCATTTTTTGTGTACCATTGGGGATTAGTTCCGTCTCTTACTAATTTATTTGGTATGGGTGCGGTGTGCAGTGCTGCGGTATCCGCGAGGGGAGGGGGGCAACCCAGACAAGCTCCGCCTCCAATAAGCAACATAAACCTGTGTTTTCGAGTTCCCACGAAACAACAATGTCATTTCCTTAAAGTAAAAAGACAACGAAGACAACTTTCGTAAATTAGTGTGTATAAAAACTACCTTAACGTTGTAAAAGTGGTATCGTATAATCATTTTTTGGATCAACTTATCTATGTGTGGCTGCGTTCTCAACCATGAATATAGTGAAATCTAAGTGAAGAAATAAACTTATTGATACTCATCTTTCAGACTGTGTGAGGTTGGCATCTCCAGTACTGTTGATACTATTTCTTTGAACTTAAGCCACATATGGTCCACTTGCATAGTTTGGAAGGATTGGAGACTGTCTCTTAGAAAGACGTCAAGAATATTTAGCTGCTCTTATAGATAGATATATTTCGCTTTTAGTTTTGGTGAATTTCTTTGTTACGGAAGTGATCCTCGCTACGACTGTGTGTTCAATAATCCCTGTATCCGTCGTGATGCTCAGGATTATTTGTGGCTAAGAGGTCAAGTGTGTTTTCGTAACCATTTACAATTTGAACGGCCTCGTCAACTAATTGTTCAAAATAATTTTAAAAAAGCACTTATAACAATTACGGTAGTTGTTGTCCATCTACAATAGGGTCTGAAACTATTTTTGTCAACATACTGAAGGTAGATTGAAGTCACTACCAACTATAATTGTATGAGTAGGGTACCTATTTGTGATGAGACTCAAGTTTTCTTTGAACTGTTCAGCAACTGTTTCATCTGAGACCGGGGGTCGATAAAAGGAGCCAGTTATTAATTTATTCCGGTTGTCACATATAACCTCTGCCCATACTAAGTCACGGGAACTGTCTGCTTCAATGTCGCTTGTGAGCTGGAACACACATTACATTATTTTTCCTTAAGTTGTACTTCTTGTTTCTGTTGTACTGCAGATCATTACAATTACGGCTTTTCTCTCCAAAATCTAGGATGTTTTCTCTGTGACCCTGTAATACCAGAGCTAAACAATGTAGAACAACAACGTACGTTACAAGCATAGTATTCAGTATTACTTCATTTCCTTATTTCTAACATTTTAAGATTGTACGTCGACTTTAAGTGACATGTCAATCATATATGTTCTTATTTCTATTTAGTGAACGTATTTTCAGTCATGTTTTGAACATTGTCCCGCTACACTTTATTAGCTAATGTTTCACGGCAAGGGATATCGCATTTTAGAGAGTAAATTAATATGGAATATGTCGTTCTTCTTTTCTAACATTCACATGCCCATTTCTTCGTTCCTTATTGTCTTCTGGGCATGCTGTTGTACTAATTAAAGTAGACACAAATGAAATGATCAAAAAGAAATGATTAACGTACATTCGCATTCTCTTTACATCGTTCCTTTCTTGTTGCTCCCTTGCTGATGGACTGCTTGTATCGCAATCAGTAAGCCTGAAAGGAAGCTACCGTACAGACAGAGGGATCTATATTTATACTTGGCAGAACTAATTACACACTGACATAATCGTTGAAATTGCTTTCGTTTCCCAAAAGTTATAAATATTTCGATTTCGGGAAAGAAGCTCTCTATTTCGCCAAGATGTCGAAGAAGGAGGTCCCTTACGTACTGGTTGTGTCGAGTAAGATGTGGAGACGGCGGTTCGCAAGCGGACAGAAGTAGTTCGAGGAAGGGCGTCCCTTACCTGAGGGATCGCCACCTGGCGAAGGGGCAAGTGTGGCAAATGTTGGTTCAAATGGTTCAAATGGCTCTGAGCACTATGGGACTTAACATCTGTGGTCATCAGTCCCCTAGAGCTTAGAACTACTTAAACCTAACTAACTTAAGGACATCACACACATCCATGCCAGAGGCAGGATTCGAACCTGCGACCGTAGCGGTCACACGGTTCCAGACTGAAGCGCCTAGAACCGCACGGCCACACCGGCCGGCGTGGCAAATGTCCGGAGTGGCAAATGTCCGGCATTCGCAACTACACTTGAGCAATAGTGAAGGGTTGCACTGCATCGTGTAGGTCAGTGGTTCCCAACCCGGGGGTTAATCCCCTCTGAGGGGTAAAATTAAATTTTCTAAGGAGTAAAAACAAAAGGCTTCAACTGGTTTTAAGTCACGAAACTAAATTATTTTTAATTTTATTTGGTCCATTAAAGGAGTGCAGCTTCATGTGTCACTGTGAGCATGGTACCCCACTCCAACTTTTCATTGCGTGCATTTCCCTCCCCAACATTCGATCAGAAAACTAGTTTACATGAAACTGATTTTACTGACAGCAGCAGTTCCTGTTGGATTTCATTCACAAGACGTGTCAATAGCCCATCTCTCTGGATCCTTTTATAACAGCTGTCATTACACGGTGCGGCGTGCCTGTGAGTGGTGCACAACTCCGTGTAGATACGCTGCACAGTCCGTGTTGATACACCAACAAATCGAGTAATTTCATTCACGGTGTGGTCGGCAGGCGGCACTGTGCCGTCGGCAGACGGCACAGCATCTTGCATGGATCCTGTGAGGCAGCGTTATGGAAGTGAATGAACGTTTCCCATATCCTAGGACAGTGTCCACTCGGTAACCTTCGTATGCAAGGAGTTGCAAGGCGACCAATGCTGAAAGGTTTTCTTGTGTCATTATGGAAACGTTTCTAGCCTTCGTTCACAGCCGAAATAAATTTTATGAATTATGTTAATCTGCCATCAAATATCCTCGTATTTTACATTCACCACTACTCCGCAGTTTCGCCTGTGTAGTCTGTGTAGCCAAGACGAAGAAATAGCTTTCAGGGTTCTCGAATGTACTGCCGGATCCAATAATAAAAGGTCCACGATGTTTCGGCAAGTAACCGTTCCGCCATCAGGTGGTGCTGATGAATTCCATCGCTGAAATTTTTATTCGCCGAAATTATCATCATCGTTCGCCGATTATCCGCCGAAATGTCGTGGACCTTCGACGATTGCGTCTTGCAGTACATTCGAGAACATTGAAAGCAGCACACTCGCCGGGAAAGCCTCACATCCGATATTTAGAAAATAATCATTTGCAAGAATGGGGTTTCTTCTTCGTTCCGCCAGGCGGCAGCACTGAATGGAGGGTTATTATTTACTGTACAAGTATTTAGATTGTGTAATACTCCCTCTTGATTACTTTTTGTCGTATAAATTTTATAATACTACGCATTTCCGCACTAGCCATCTTCAGAATCATAAAGAGGCCATCGATACACAGTATCTCATCAAAAACTCCAGTGCACAAGAGATCCATGGGCTCGTGCATGAGTTCTAAGATCACTTCAACCGCAGTTATAATCCTGAGACTATGTTACAAACTCTTGGCTGTATGTATTGCTCCGAAGCCGCTACAACCCCAGCCCCTACGGAAAGCCTCTTTCGATTAAGTGCAGTAATAGAAAAGAACCAGTGGCTAGTTAATTCTCTGAGCCATCTCTGTAATGCGCACGAGCGGCTTAATCACGAGAGCACTGCTACGCGAGCACACGGTTTTACTCTGGCACGAAATTTCAAAGTTAAAGTTTCTGAATCACTCTCTGGAACGTTAAAATATTTTTGCATGCTAACTTCGTGCTCTCCGAAGTTTATGGCTAGCAGTGTACTACTGGATCAAGTATAATAGCATTCAAAAGAATTTTACTACACCTGTGGCGTGGGTAGACGTATTTCATCTGGAGTGTGGTGGGAAGAACGTTTTATAGATCTTTAGAAATTTTGTAGAGGCTTGAGATCTAATCTTTCTTTCTTCTTTTCTATTTCTTTTCTACCGTTACGCCCAGGAAATAATTATGGGCTGCAACCACGGACGAACCTCTCTCATTTGTCTTTTGCATGATAGTCTCGTATTGTCCATATTTATCGAGTGACTTTTACGAAAACTACATAACAAATCTTCCGTTCTTTGTTTTATTTATGTTTAGTCAAGCTGTCAAACTCAAAGCCTTCTGATAATTATCAGTGAAGCTAGGTCAAACTGTATCGCGGTTCTATTTCATTTAAAAACAATTTCCCCCTCTTGAGACACGTTATCTACAACTGTGCTGCTTTTTTCTCTGCAGCGGTATTAGAAGGTGGTATTCAGCTTTAAAGATCGTTCAGTGGTACAAGTGGTCACGAGCCACAGACCGCACAGTTAGGTGGACTTCTGATACGGTTCGCCAGCAGATACGCAGCAGTCTAACACGATTTGCGTTTCCATGTTCCTGCCCAAACTTTTCTTCAGTTCTGCTACCGCTAAGTTCACAAGACAAAATATCAAAAGTTGGTACCAGGCAGTGAAATGACGTTAGACTGCTGACATAAGTTGTATGACCACGTATTACAACATTTCTGGAGACTGGAAACCTCCTCTGTAGTAATCAACACGTGTTCCGAAAACAGCGATAGTATGAAACTCATCTCGGTCTGTTCGTCAGTGAGACCCAGAAAGCAGTAGGTACAGGCGCCCAAGTAGATGTCGTGTTTCTTGACTTCCGGAAAGCTTTCGGTACAGTTCAGTACTGCATTGAACAAAATAAGAGCTTGCGGAACAGCAGATCAGCAGTGTTATAGGCCTGAAGAGTTTCCAGAAAACAGCATATTATTCTCAATGGAGAGAAATCTTCGGACCTAAAAGTGACTTTGGGCATATTCCAAGGGAACTTTATAAAAGCATTACTTCTCACAATACATACAAATGACCTTGAGGCTAACATTGGGCGTACCGAGAGACTTTTCACGTAAAATATTGTACAAAGGAAGCTCGCTATTCTTGTAAATTGTACGAAAATCCAAGAAAACCTACAGAGGATGGGCACTTGGTGCAGGAATTGACAGTTTACCCTTAACGTAAACAAATGTAGTGTACTGCATATAAACAGGCAGAAAAAACATTATTGTATGATTGCATAACAATCAGTGGAAGCAGTTCAAATGCTTCAAATGGCTCTGAGCACTAAGGGACTTAACTTCTGAGGTTCAGATGGTTCAAATGGCTCTGAGCACTATGCGACTTAACTTCTGAGGTCATCAGTCGCCTAGAACTTGGAACTAATTAAACCTAACTGACCTAAGGACATCACACACATCCATGCCCGAGGCAGGATTCCAACCTGCGACCGTAGCGGTCGCTCGGCTCCAGACTGTAGCGCCTAGTGAAACGTCCCCTTTGAACAAATTTTACATGTGAAACGTCCACTTAGAACAATTATACAAGCCTGTGCTTAACCTGACACACAATATTATTTAGCGCAACGCAATCTGACTTTCAATAACCCCTACAAAACAATGGCCCTGACTAACTTTAACCTATACCTTTTACAAATCACTTACCTCACAAAAATCTTCGCTACTCAAGCTACTGCAAAACAGCGAGCGCCACTACTGCCAGCTAAATAAAAGATTCAAACTACTGAAGGTACTAACTACTGATAGGGATAGTTAGCAAATGAAAGATATTAATAGAGAACAAACAATGTATTTACCTTAATATTCATAATTGACATTCAGTCTTACAGATTATCAAAACTCCGCCATCTCTCTCCCCACGTCCACCACTGCTGGCGGCTCACCTCCAACTGCCCAGCGCTACGCGCTGTTCGCATCCAGCTATAGCAGTTCATGACAATAATGGCAGACAACAATGCAAACTAGCCACATACTGCACACAGCACAGCCAGTGATTTTCATACAGAGTGCTATGTAACGTTGCCAATAAAAAACATAAACAGCAAACTTACATAAAGAAAGCCTAAACAGCCTACTTACATAGCCCCCATGCTCCCCACAAAAAATTTTACAAAATGTTTTTGGCCGGTGGCCAATAATGATTTGATAAAATTTTTCATAATTACACTAACAAAGATATCCAATGCACACACTTATTGATACAATGTTGGTCAAAAGCTAAAATTTTCTCACAGTCCATAAAGATAGTCCTGATCATTCATCATAATAGTAATTACAGTTTTTTTCACAAAGTCTCATTAGTAAAAGAAATTGCACACAGAAGTAGTGGATTTCCATGCAGTCTTGAAGAAGTAGTGTTGTCCTTCCAACGGAAAGACAGTGCTGACTCTTGACATGCAGACAGGTAATGGGCCACAACAGAGTAAACCCACAGCAGAGTCATTCGAAGTTTTGAAGAATATTGGTAGGTAGGTCATCACAGAGCAGACCCACTGTAGTCCTGGTAGAGATTACGGTATTGGTGGGCCACCAGAGGTGTAGACCCACTGTAGTCCTTGTAGAGATGGCCAGCAGCCATCTGCTGCGTCTGCGCAGGTGCACAATCACCGTCGAAGAGTCTTGCAGAGAAGATAGCAAGTCCATAAACCACCACTTGTACACTCACGAAGTTTTTGGAATTGTCCTTAGAACCAGCAATGCTGTTATCCAGTCCCTTGCTGAATCAGTAACACACGTGCAAACAGTCCCAACTTCTCACATATTGTGCATTACTATGACCAACAGAAATGTGTGCAGTGAAATGAATGCTTACAAGTTACTGAATTTGAGTAACTGGTGTCAATTACAATTATATAACATAAGAATACAATTACAAAGATACAAAATACATCATTAAAAACATAACAATACAGATAATATTTGTAGTGCAGGCTTTACAAAACAATAGAAATAAACATATACATCAGTGTTACAGGAATGATGACATGAGTACATACATAAAAGATCAGAATCACTCTTAAAAATTCAACTTCACACATGAGCATTAAAACAACACAGAATAAATAATGTCTAAGCATCTTTACAAAGAAAATAACAGAGTATTAGAAAAATTCTACAACATAGCTCTCATCAGCTAAACACATAAAGACAGGAAAAACACAAATACACAAGGGTACACAAACACATAGCGGAATAACACCAAAAAGAAAGGACAACACACAATTACATATTGGGAAAAAGCAGCAAAGAGGAAAGGACAGGGTTTGTTTTACTGCAGTATTTTGCTTGGAGATCTCCCTTCATTCCATAGATCGTTCGTCTTATTTCAACCTTTGCTTCCACCAAAAAATCCTATCTAAGCATGCTTTCTGTATTTATATGTTCACACATTGCTTACCTCATCATTTATTTCCAAGAAAATCCTACCTATACCTCGTTCCTGTATTCTATCCATATTTCTTTCAAAATAATTATTTCTGATTGTACAATAATCATTGGGGCCCAAATCTTTCTTCGCAATGCATTCTTTACCTATTCTCCATAGTCAGTTTCTTATATAGTCTACCCCCTCTTAAGCTAACTTAAATCTACTGAGCTCAGATATATATACCAAGGGACGAGGCAATGCAGCATCACAACAAATCAACACAAACAGAATTGACAAAAAATGCAAATTGGCAAAGCTAGCAGCATAAATTAGCAAAGCAAGTGCAATATTACAACTAATATGAGGCACTGTGCAAGAAACAAGAAAAACTAGCTTAGAAGAGTAACACAAAGTCCAATTCAGTAACACTATGCCTGGCAAACAGCAGCAACTTATACCTAAACATGACATAGCTCAAGCAGAAAAAATATTACAGTAAAAACAACAATGCAGACAAGGGAAATGCATATTCACATCTTAATGTCTATGTAATTGAAGTGGTGCACCATAACAACTGATTGTAAAAAAATATTACCATGTACCTGAAAAGAAAATTAAGTGTTACTGTTACTAGTTACTTCTTATTGTTCTTTCCTTTCCAAGTGCTCCTTTTTTAAAGAATGTGGATTACAAAATTATCATTTAATAGATCTGTTGACAGAAAGAGTTCACATTAGCAAATGCATTTTATTTTATAAAAGCAATGCTGCAACACAGCTGGAAACCAGACATCAAATGAAATAAGCAATTACACAAACCAAAGCATAAAAATGTCATTCAGTAGTCATGTGACATTTCATTTCATAAGTTAATTGCTCTCAACTCTCGTACAAAGACTCTTGTCATAATCAGGTGTGGAGATGTAAAAATATTTCTTGTCATTTTGTTAGGCATTTCAGTAAATATCATAAATTTTTAAGTAACGAGGGTGTCGCATTAGCGATGAAAGGCACATCCTAATGGTTTATTCTCCAGGTGTTTGACACAGCTGTGTGCCCACAACGCATTACAAAAATCATATGTTTTCAAGTAACGAGCGTGTCGCATTAGCGATGAAAGGCACATCCTAATGGCTTTCTTTTCTACCTGAGCGTCTGAAAAGGCTTGTTCTCCAGGTGTCTGACACACCTGGGTGCCCACGTCGCATTATGTGCAGGTGGTCACTTAACTTTCTTACGGAAATATTTACGACAGCAGTTTCCGCTACAGTGACAGTCTCATATAAAAACATTTCATAGGTCAAGAATTTTATTGACATAAACATACCTCAACAGCATAATACACATCGTCGTCGTAAAAATAACATCATAACACCTCAGTCAAATGTCAAAAACGTCGTAGCTTCCTCCAATGATTTCAAAACCTAAAGAAAATTCTCTGCTCATTTCAGTAGTGTCATCTACCTCAAACGTACTTTAAAAATTATACTCCCTTACCAAATACATCATTCAAAGTTCTCATAGTATCACAATGGTTCCAAAAAAATATGAACAGTGCACAAAGTACAGACAAAGTACAATTTCTTAAGTGTGAAGTAATCCAACTCTGTAATTGCGTAAACATGTGTCACTGACGTAGTAAAAGGATGTTTGTTTCTCTGTTAAATGATCAGATAGGTGTGTAATTTATGTGTTAGAGAAATATGGTACCGATGTGTAAAGTTGTATAAGCAAATACCATATTAGCTAGCGCTCCTTGTGCTTGCCAAACACATGGTACACAAAGTAGGCGTGTACCCCCCTGAGGTTTATTGTAATTTTATCCTCAGGTATTACAGCTTACAGCAATGAAATGAAATGTGTCACGAAAAACTTTCTTTGTAATTCAAAAATCTCTAAAAATAAATGTCTTAAGTACAAAATTAATCACTCAAATACGTGTCCAGTAGCGCTAAATGTGCGTCTTGCTGTAAGATAATCTCTGGGAAGTGTCGTAGTTATTGTCCTCCGAAAGCTAAGTTCTGCAGAAGTCAATGTACTTACCTCATGATAAACAAAAGTGAAATGCTTTGCGTATAGATAACTTAGTTATTATGCTTATTGTTGCGATGAAGAAATTACTGTGCTGTAAAGTATTGTTGTGCTACGGAAAAGGCTGTCTCCTTGTAGCAATAGCACAAAAGTTACTACTAAAACATGTTTTACTTTACAGAAGAATTCAGAAAAACTGTGCAGATATCAAACAGATACACCGCAAAAGCAACATTGTAAATTGTCACTCATTAGTAACGTCGTGATATAATCGTGTAGCTGTCACACAAACCAACCACTGTGTCATCTGGCATTTCACAGAAAGCACCTCAAATCCAGAATCCACTCGTATGCAAACCAAAATGTTGCATGTTAACAGTTTCTTAAGTCTGACAAATTGTACAAGTAGCGTGAAGTGAAAATTGCAAAGACTAAGTTAAAAACAGATTATCTGTCAATAAATGGTTTTACATGAGAAATGTGGTGTAAACCTTTACTCTTCCTAGTACGCAGAGTTTCAACTTCAACGCAATTATCATGTGGTATACGTCGGATTCTGTAAGGTCCATTGTAAACTAGAAAGAATTTGTGACTCAAGTGTTTCTTCTTATGTGACAATGAATGAGCTTTAATGAGAACTTTCTGACCAATACATAATTTCTTTGCATTTGCTTTACCGTGTAGTTTTCTCCTTTTGTCTGCTGCAGATTTTATATTTTTAAGAGCCAAATCAATTATGTCTTTGTGTCGAAGTTTACGTGTATTTGGGAAAGGTACAAGCTCTCTGATTCTGTTCGGAGGTTCTACATTCTTCAGTACAAGAGTAGGTGGTAAAGCAGTGGAATCATGAGGCATTTCATTCAGCACATTTTGAAATAAGTGTAAATATCTGTCCCAATGCTGATGCTTTCTGTGACAATAAAGTCTGCAAAGCTTATTGATTTCTTTCATAATCCGTTCAGACGGGTTACAGTGTGGTGAATACAATGAAATAAAAACAGGTTTGATTTTATGATTCCGAAGCATGCGTGACCAAACAGCAGATCTGAATTGCGGTCCGTTATCTGAAATGACTTTACTAACGTGTCCCACTTCACGTAAGAAATTTTTAACAAAGGCGTTGGATACAGACCGTCCAGTGGCTTTACGTAACGGAGTGAAAGAAACAAATTTTGAAGTAAGTTCAACAGCGACTAGAACGTACGAAAATCCATTCGATGTTGTGACAAGGGGTCCCAAGAGATCAACAGCAGCAAATTCTTTTAATTTGGAAGGAATAATAGGAAACAACGGAGCACGATGTGAGATAGTAGATGGTTTCGCCTTTTGACAAAGTTTACAAATAGACAAGACTCTTCGAATTCGCTTTTCCATATTGTTAAAATAACAAGTCGTTCGAAGAATATGATAACATTTTCGTGGACCAAAATGTGCGTAGCTGAAATGAATGTACCAAATGAGCTTATTAACAAAATCGTCTGGAATGCAAAGTACCCATAGCTTGTCATCAACAGTGCAGCGTTTGAAGAGTATGTTGTTTCTAACCAGGTAATAATGCCGAATCTGAGTGTGTGTCTTTTCATGCCATTTACTTTTGATATCTTTCCAAATCGGATCTTTATCTTGTTCATGAGCAATGTCCTTTAAAGATGTGGTGATGAAGTTTTCAAAGGCGACTTTCTGAATGTAAAGAATACTGAAATTTTTCTCGAGGTTGCCTTCTGTGTTACTTTTCTCAAGCCCAGCCGGTGCGCGTGACAGCGCGTCCGCAACAATGTTCTCCTTGCCGGGAATGTAGACTATTGTGAAGCGGAATTCTTGCAGAAACAATGCCCAACGTTTTAACCTATCATGATTTAATTTTGAAGACATAAGAAACTGTAATGCACGATGATCACTGTATACTTTTACGTGCTTACCAGAAAGAAAGAAACGAAATTTGTTAAATGCCCAAACGATAGCTAAAGCTTCTAATTCAGTAACGGAATAATTTTTTTCAGATTTTGTTAGCACTCGGCTAGCAAAAGCAATGGTTTTCTGTATGGTAGTGTCATTTTCTATGGCTTCTTGAAATAAATGGGCACCAAGACCAACTTTGGAGGAATCCGTGCTAAGGCAGAAATCTTGTGACAGATCTGGATGAGCTAGTATTGGCGCGTGAAGTAACGCTTCTTTCAAAGAATTGAATTCCAACTGTGCTTGTTCGTCCCAGTTCCAAATAGTATTTTTTCCAGTGAGAGAACAAAGTTTTGGTGTAACTAGAATTTGCATATTCAGAAAACGACGGTAAAAATTTACGAGACCTAGAAAACTGCGGACTTGTTTTTTTGTGGATGGAACTGGAATGGCTCTAATTGCTTCTAACTTTTCAGGATCCGGCTGAATGCCTTCAGAAGAAATAATATGTCCCAAAACCTTCACCTTTGTCCTACCGAATTCAGACTTTTCCAAGTTAACTGTAATTCCAGATTCTGCAAAAATACGTAACAAACTGTTGAGTATGCGGTTATGTTGTTCCCATGAAGCTTCTGCTATTAGAATATCGTCCACATATAAGGTGATGTGACGTTTTAAGAACTCAGGTAATATGGAATTTAACCCGCGAATGAATGCTGCTGAAGAAATGTTCAAACCAAAAGGAAGTTTCCGAAACTGATAACAAACGCCGAAACAAAGGAAAGCTGTGTATTTTCTACATTCTGGATGAAGTTCGATCTGATAAAAGCTGGATCTGAGATCAATGGAAGACAACACTTTTACACCATTAAAATTTTGAAGAAGTTCTTCCATCGTCTGCGGCCTGTCTGTTTCAGGAATAATGATAGTATTGATTTGTCTCGAATCTAAGACAAGTCTGATCGATCCATTTTTCTTCTCAACAACATGTAACGGATTGTTGTATGAGCTTACTGCAGGCTCAATAATGCCCTCGTCAAGCATAGATTGTATTTCTGTTCTAACACGGTCCCTATAATGTGCTGGAATTACGTATGGTCTAACACAAAATTTAGTATGCTCACGAACACGAAATTGGTATTGAAACCCCTTGATTGTTCCTGTTTTGTGAGTAAAAACTGTGGAATGTGCTTGTAAAATCTCAAAAAGGTCCTGCCTATCAGTGTCATTACAATTCTCAATTGTCTGAATTTTATTCTGAATTAACTCATTAATTTCAAATATGCCGTCGATGTCATCCCTGTCAGTACTTGCAGAGTGATTGTTAGTGTCTAGTTCCGTAGAAAATTCCGAACTGTTATCTAACAGAAGGTAAAGCCGATTAATTTCCACATCATGGTTTGAGAGCCAGTCTTCAAATTTCAAAGCTATTGACATACCTTCTTTCTCTAAACTTATTTCAGCATCGTGAAAGCTTAAGATTGCTTTATATTCATTCAAAAAGTCTACTCCCAGTATAATTTCCGTCGACAATAATGGAACAATAAGAAAGTTCATAGAGAAGCTGTGGCTTTGGCAAAAGAAATCTAAATTGGTTTGTTGGCGTACATCTACACTTTTTCCAAAGATTGCACCTTGTAATTTAATCTTACGTAACGAAAGTGTGGGGCAATCGTTCGATTTGTTGCATTTGCTAAAAGCTGTTTCACTAATTACTGAAATGGGACTGCCAGAGTCAAGTACTGCCGTAAATTTTACGTCATTTACAGTAATGTGGATCACAGGATATGCAATGTTGTTATGTTTTACGTCGTGTTCCTGGAGTAAGGTGTCCCTAATGTCTTCCATTTTTACGTAATTACTAGCTACGGCAGCTCCGTCGTCAGTTTCATAAGTACGTCTTGTGGCTGCCAGTGGTGTGAGTCATCGCCTATTGTCTCTTTGTTGGCGCGCGTCGTTATTGGGATTTGGAGGCCTAACTTCCACAAATTCGCCTTGCCCAGAGGGCCCAGCTCTGTTTAAAACTCGCCAGTTCTGATGCAATTCAGGTCTGTCGTTACGATCATATCGTCTGTCGTCATGTCGGTAGGTTCGATAGTTTCTTTCTTGTCGGTCATGTGGTGGAGAATTTCTGCCTGAGTCGTAACTGCGTGCTGGACCGTTGCGTCTAAAGTTATTCTGTCTCCCTTGATAATAGTTATATTGGTTCCCATATTGTCTGTTTCTCTGATTGTCTCTGTGATAGTCATTACCGCGGAAAGGTGATCTTTCCCTGTAACTATTACTCTGCCAGTGGTTGTCATATGGGTGGTGTCTGTTTTGGTCACGATTTACGTTGTAAGAATAGGTTTGTGGTGGCCATTTATTGTTTCTGTCGTCACGGAATTGAGACGGATGTGACCTGTAGTGATTGTTTTCCTGTTTTCGCATCCCGCGACTGTCTGTGTCAATTTCCAGTTCTTGTAACAATCCCTGAAAAGCTTCAATGTCGTCTTTGCAACGTCCTGCCAAAATAATATGTCGTAAATGTTCAGGCAGTTTGATTAAGCAAATGCGGATGAGTTCTGAGGGGCTGTATGGGTTTGATAGGTACTGATTCTTGTGCAACATGTCTTCAAAATATTTGACAAGACTGGAAAATTCAGATTGTTCAAAGTGTTTCATCATCATGATGCTATGTTTTACGCGATCTTGTGTAGCTTGTGACCAATATGCTGAGAGGAACGCATGGTAAAATTCTCCTTCACTGTGACAATCGTGAATGACCGATCGCATTCTTACAGCTGGTTCATTCTCTAAGTAGCCACACATAAATTCTAACCTGTGCTCCAATGACCAGTTGGGAGGGAAACAATGAGAGAATTGATGGAGCCATGCTTGTGGATGAATGTCGTTACCAGAATTCTTAAATGTTTTGAATTTACGTGTAGTAATGAACAGCTTATAGTCCAAATCATCGTGTCGGCGAGTAGCATGTCGGTCATTGTCACGCCGTTTCGGCGGTTCCATCTCAAAATTCGGTGCACCTTGCCAATTCCTTTCATAATTACCGAAATGCCCTGTGTTATTATTTTGTGGCTTTTCCGTATTTCTAAGTTCCTCTTCCCGTGTTGGAGCGCGAGTATCCTCTGAAATATGTAATTCTTGTATTACCTGTGTCAACTGATCTTGTACTTCCCGGATTTCTCTTTTGTACTGTGTATTGATTTGATTTTGATTTTGTTTGAATTTTCTAATTTGTTCATACTCTTCTGTGTCAGTGAAGGCTACGGGTCTTGTGTCATTCAGATCATCATCTACCTTTGTAGATAAGTCAGTGACCTGATCCGAAAGTTCGGCTACTTTCTCTGATAATGAACTAATTTCCCCCATGTGTCTTTCTACTGTGTCCTTTAAGTTTTCCTGAGATTTTGCAAGTTGCGTAACCGAATCGGTAGATGCAACTGAGTCCATTTTAGCTTGCAAGGTCTCATGATTTTCATGAACAATAGTTTGCAGCTCTTTTATGGCTGCTTCGTGATTCTGTAATGCATTTTCATGCCGCGAAAAAATAGGCTGAAAATGCTCACAAATTTGTGTTTTTACGTCATTACAGACTTTTTGGCATTTCGATTCAATGTTATGTAACTCAGTAGTTAGATCTTCACGTGTTTGTTCAAGTGTGGTGTCTAACTTCCGAAGATTTTGTTCCATTGTGTCTAACTTTTGAAGATTTTGTTCCACTGTGTCTAACTTTTTAAGATTTTGTTCCATTGTGTCTAACTTTTGAAGATTTTGTCCCATCTGTCTCTGATTTTGTTCCATTTGTTGCATTAGTTGTAATAACAATGCATTAGTGTCTGGAATCTGTTCCTCTACTCTTTTCGGCAGTGCATTTGCGCCGGCAACATTCACATTTTGACAAGCTGAAAATGTGTCTTGACTTATTTGAGAAAACGGTGAGGACGCAAAACCTGAATCTACAGTATTTGCAATATTGTGTCCTATCATTTCGGATTCCTGAGGCGAGCTGTTGCCGACCGACCGATCGATAATGCTTCCCTGTTCACTACCTGTTTGACTGTCTACGCCATTGTTTGATGTCCGCTCCATTTCCCTATGCACAGTTACCAAATTACTACTTTGAACATTAGTTAACTCATTACACAGTGGCGCTAACACATTGCTTTCGTCTTCACTGTCGTTTCTCAGTTTACTTTGGAGCCGAGTGTTACGTTTTTCACACGCCATTATTGTGACAATATTTCACACGATAACACAGAAAAACACAATTTGAAGAGCAAAAATAGGAGAACACATTAACATAGCACTGAAAATAATATCTAGTTAATTGCAGCTGCGAAATACTTGGTGCAAATCTACATGCATACCACAACTGTTTTACAGTACAACAATGAAAGACTGCAACTACAAAGGAGATTCTCTCTACAATTACGCGCTAGCTATAAACAAAAGCTACACTAAATACACAGACTACAAGAAAAAAATCAGAAGATTCCAGTGAGGTATCCTAGGCTAAGGGTCGACATATGAAACGTCCCCTTTGAACAATTTTTACATGTGAAACGTCCACTTAGAACAATTATACAAGCCTGTGCTTAACCTGACACACAATATTATTTAGCGCAACGCAATCTGACTTTCAATAACCCCTACAAAACAATGGCCCTGACTAACTTTAACCTATACCTTTTACAAATCACTTACCTCACAAAAATCTTCGCTACTCAAGCTACTGCAAAACAGCGAGCGCCACTACTGCCAGCTAAATAAAAGATTCAAACTACTGAAGGTACTAACTACTGATAGGGATAGTTAGCAAATGAAAGATATTAATAGAGAACAAACAATGTATTTACCTTAATATTCATAATTGACATTCAGTCTTACAGATTATCAAAACTCCGCCATCTCTCTCCCCACGTCCACCACTGCTGGCGGCTCACCTCCAACTGCCCAGCGCTACGCGCTGTTCGCATCCAGCTATAGCAGTTCATGACAATAATGGCAGACAACAATGCAAACTAGCCACATACTGCACACAGCACAGCCAGTGATTTTCATACAGAGTGCTATGTAACGTTGCCAATAAAAAACATAAACAGCAAACTTACATAAAGAAAGCCTAAACAGCCTACTTACACTAGAACCGCACGACCACTCCGGCCGGCAGTTCTGAGGTCATCAGTCGCCTAGAACTTGGAACTAATTAAACCTAACTGACCTAAGGACTTCACACACATCCATGCCCGAGGCAGGATTCGAACCTGTGACCGTAGCGGTCGCGCGGCCCCAGACTGTAGCGCCAAGAACCGCTCGACCACTCCGGTAGGCCAGTGGAAGCAGTCACATCCATAAAAATATCTTGGTGAATGCGGATGATGCGATTTAAAGTGGAACGAGCTCGTAAAACTACTTGCACATGAGGCAAATGGTAGACTGAGATTCATAGGAAGAATCTTCGGGAAGTGCAGTCCCCCCACAAAAGAACCCTCGTTCGACCAGTAGTTATATATTGCTCGTCAGTCTGTGACCCGTACCAGACAGGATTGAAAGAGGAAATAGGGGAGATCAAAAGAAGAGCAGATGGTTCCTTTGAAAGGGCACGGCCGACTTCCTTCCTCGTCCTTCCCTAATCCGATGAGACCGATGACCTTGCTGTCTGGTCTCCTTCCCCAAAACAACCCAACCCTCATCAGTCCCCTAGAACTTACAACTACTTAAATCTAACTAAACTAAGGACATTACACACATCCATGACCGAGCCAGGATTCGAACCTGCGACCGTAGCAGTCTTGCGGTTCCGGACTGAAGCGCCTAGAACCACTCGGCCACCACGGCCGGCCCCGAAGTGGGACCAACAACAGAAGTCAGTTTTCTCAGAAAAGTGTGGCATCTACTCAGCAACAATCTAAAACACGTATTCCCACAAACATCTACGGAACTATACGAGTTCGTGCTCCCCTACGGCGGAGGGCATGCAGAGGTACTGGCGATTCACCGCGTAGCCCAGCCGCGTGTCGCGGAACTGCAGTGGCTGCACGCGCCGTCCTTGGCTGACTGCGGCGTCGGTTTTTGGGCGCTCTGTGTGTGGGGGAGCGCAGGAAGTGCGTCACAGTGGCGGCGCGGGGGGGGGGGGGGGGGGGCGGGTCACCGGCGCCGCCTGACCCCCAGGCGGGCAGCTGCCGCCGCGCCGCGCCGCGCCGCTGATTCACCAATCAGCCGGCCGTGCGTCCGGAAGCTGCGCAGCATCGCTCTGCCGCCCTGCGACCGGCGCCCGGGTACTTTGCGACGACGCCACGGCGACCCTTCTGTCGGCAAGGAGGCGCCGCTCTCTGCGCAAACATCCGCTACTCAATTTAAAACATTCCTGCCGGACGAGTTCGCAGCTCCCGTAGCGTCGCGCCGAGCCCCAGTGGGAAGACGCAGCTGGAATCGGCGGACTAGTGGCGACGTCCGGAGCGCGAGACAAATTACACGACGTATTGCTTTATAGAATTGCTCGGGATAGAAGTTCGACAACAAACGAAGAAGCGAATGTAACTGCTACAAGTGCGTGACGCTTGTACCGGGTGCAGCTACTCATGAAGGTCCACTGTGGACTGTAAGTATCGTATGGCAGCGAAACATGACAGGTATGCGAAATGCATCAATATGGAACCGATTTAGGCTGGAAAAAATAGTTCCGGTTTTGGCCACCAGGTGCAAATCTGGCGCTGTACCTTGTTTGTACGACGATACGTCATCCAAGCTATCATTTGAAAAGCAGTAACCTGACAGAATGTAGGGCCTATGGCTATGAAAAACACAGATAGTGCGCTGTTAGTGAAACTGTTCTTTGCGAAGAGCAGCAATTACAATGTTGCATTGAGAGGGTATCGCCGACTGAAAGGCCTAAGGAGAGGCCCGATGGCATTAAATGGTTTAAAGAGGATGATAATGAAACTCGTAAACACCTGGAAGAGAGACGCGTCCTATGAGAGACGCGTCCTATCCCGGTGAAAGCTGCTGTAGCTGGCCATATAGTACGTGCGCTGGGTCGTCCTAGAGCTCGTTCAGTGTCGGGAGAATTGTCTACCCCTTGGTCAACAATAGGGAAAGTTTTGCATTGTTTTAAACTGGTACTAGTACAAGATCTAGACGGTGCAACAACTGAAACTTCATGATCCGCAATAACGTTCTGCATTTGCTCTTCGGTTTCTGGCACGGATCGAAGTTGACGACATATAGCTGGGCAATATTCTACTGGGTGAAGAGGAACATTCTACACTACAGGGTGCAGTGAATACTCATAACTGCCGAATTTGCCGTTCTGTTAAACCGCGTGTTGTGCGCGAGGAGCCATTTTGGTTTGCAGTATGTGACTGTGTGTTGTGGAATCGCGGACAGCTTTAGTCTCGGTCCGTTCCTCTTTGAAGAAAATACACTTAGAAGGCCAGCCACGTGTACCGTGACGTCTTCAATTGGCTCCAAGCACTATGGGGTTTAACATCAGTCCCCTAGAATTAGAACTACTTAAACATAAATAACCTAAGGACATCACACACATCCATGCCCGAGGCAGGATTCGAACCTGCGACCGTAGCAGTCTCGCGGTTCCGGACTGAAGCGCCTAGAACAGCACGGCCACACCAGCCGGCCCGTGACGTCTTCCTCTTGTCGATCTACATCTACATCTACATCTACATTTATACTCCGCAAGCCACCCAAGGGTGTGTGGCGGAGGGCACTTTACGTGCCACTGTCATTACCTCCCTTTCCTGTTCCAGTCGCGTATGGTTCGCGGGAAGAACGACTGTCTGAAGGCCTCTGTGCGCGCTCTAATCTCTCTAATTTTACATTCGTGATCTCCTCGGGAGGTATAAGTAGGGGGAAGCAATATATTCGATACCTCATCCAGAAACGCACCCTCTCGAAACCTGCCGAGCAAGCTACACCGCGATGCAGAGCGCCTCTCTTGCAGAGTCTGCCACTTGAGTTTGTTAAACATCTCCGTAACGCTATCACGGTTACCAAATAACCCTGTGACGAAACGCGCCGCTCTTCTTTGAATCTTCTCTATCCCCTCCGTCAACCCGATCTGGTACGGATCCCACACTGATGAGCAATACTCAAGTATAGGTCGAACGAGTGTTTTGTAAGCCACCTCCTTTGTTGATGGACTACATTTTCTAAGGACTCTCCCAATGAATCTCAACCTGGTACCCGCCTTACCAACAATTAATTTTATATGATCATTCCACTTCAAATCGTTCCGCACGCATACTCCCAGATATTTTACAGAAGTAACTGCTACCAGTGTTTGTTCCGCTATCATATAATCATACAATAAAGGATCCTTCTTTCTATGTATTCGCAATACATTACATTTGTCTATGTTAAGGGTCAGTTGCCACTCCCTGCACCAAGTGCCTATCCGCTGCAGATCTTCCTGCATTTCGCTACAATTTTCTAATGCTGCAACTTCTCTGTATACTACAGCATCATCCGCGAAAAGCCGCATGGAACTTCCGACACTATCTACTAGGTCATTTATATATATTGTGAAAAGCAATGGTCCCATAACACTCCCCTGTGGCACACCAGAGGTTACTTTAACGTCTGTAGACGTCTCTCCGTTGATAACAACATGCTGTGTTCTGTTTGCTAAAAACTCTTCAATCCAGCCACACAGCTGGTCTGATATTCCGTAGGCTCTTACTTTGTTTATCAGGCGACAGTGCGGAACTGTATCGAACGCCTTCCGGAAGTCAAGAAAAATAGCATCTACCTGGGAGCCTGTATCTAATATTTTCTGGGTCTCATGAACAAATAAAGCGAGTTGGGTCTCACACGATCGCTGTTTCCGGAATCCATGTTGATTCCTACATAGTAGATTCTGAGTTTCCAAAAACGACATGATATTCGAGCAAAAAACATGTTCTAAAATTCTACAACAGATCGACGTCAGAGATATAGGTCTATAGTTTTGCGCATCTGCTCGACGACCCTTCTTGAAGACTGGGACTACCTGTGCTCTTTTCCAATCATTTGGAACCTTCCGTTCCTCTAGAGACTTGCGGTACACGGCTGTTAGAAGGGGGGCAAGTTCTTTCGCGTACTCTGTGTAGAATCGAATTGGTATCCCGTCAGGTCCAGTGGACTTTCCTCTGTTGAGTGATTCCAGTTGCTTTTCTATTCCTTGGACACTTATTTCGATGTCAGCCATTTTTTCGTTTGTGCGAGGATTTAGAGAAGGAACTGCAGTGCGGTCTTCCTCTGTGAAACAGCTTTGGAAAAAGGTGTTTAGTATTTCAGCTTTACGCTTGTCATCCTCTGTTTCAATGCCATCATCATCCCGGAGTGTCTGGATATGCTGTTTCGAGCCACTTACTGATTTAACGTAAGACCAGAACTTCCTAGGATTTTCTGTCAAGTCGGTACATAGAATTTTACTTTCGAATTCACTGAACGCTTCACGCATAGCCCTCCTTACGCTAACTTTGACATCGTTTAGCTTCTGTTTGTCTGAGAGGTTTTGGCTGCGTTTAAACTTGCAGTGAAGCTCTCTTTGCTTTCGCAGTAGTTTCCTAACTTTGTTGTTGTACCACGGTGGAATTTTCCCGTCCCTCACAGTTTTACTCGGCACGTACCTGTCTAAAACGCATTTTACGATTGCCTTGAACTTTTTCCATAAACATTCAACATTGTCAGTGTCAGAACAGAAATTTTCGTTTTGATCTGTTAGGTAGTCTGAAATCTGCCTTCTATTACTCTTGCTAAACAGATAAACCTTCCGCCCTTTTTTTATATTCCTATTAACTTCCATATTCAGGGATGCTGCAACGGCCTTATGATCACTGATTCCCTGTTCTGCACTTACAGAGTCGAAAAGTTCGGGTCTGTTTGTTACCAGTAGGTCCAAGATGTTATCTCCACGAGTCGGTTCTCTGTTTAATTGCTCGAGGTAATTTTCGGATAGTGCACTCAGTATAATGTCACTCGATGCTCTGTCCCTACCACCCGTCCTAAACATCTGAGTGTCCCAGTCTATATCTGGTAAATTGAAATCTCCACCTAAGACTATAACATGCTGAGAAAATTTATGTGAAATGTATTCCAAATTTTCTCTCAGTTGTTCTGCCACTAATGCTGCTGAGTCGGGGGGTCGGTAAAAGGAGCCAATTATTAACCTAGCTCGGTTGTTGAGTGTAACCTCCACCCATAATAATTCACAGGAACTATCCACTTCTACTTCACTACAGGATAAACTACTACTAACAGCGACGAACACTCCACCACCGGTTGCATGCAATCTATCCTTTCTAAACACCGTCTGTACCTTTGTAAAAATTTCGGCAGAATTTATCTCTGGCTTCAGCCAGCTTTCTGTACCTATAACGATATCAGCTTCAGTGCTTTCTATCAGCGCTTGAAGTTCCGGTACTTTACCAACGCAGCTTCGACAGTTTACAATTACAATACCGATTGCTGCTTGGTCCCCGCATGTTCTGACTTTGCCCCGCACCCGTTGAGGCTGTTGCCCTTTCTGTACTTGCCCGAGGCCATCTACCTAAAAAACCGCCCAGCCCACGCCACACAACCTCTGCTACCCGTGTAGCCGCTTGTTGCGTGTAGTGGACTCCTGACCTATCCAGCGGAACCCGAAACCCCACCACCCTATGGCGCAAGTCGAGGAATCTGCAGCCCACACGGTCGCAGAACCGTCTCAGCCTCTGATTCAGACCCTCCACTCGGCTCTGTACCAAAGGTCCGCAGTCAGTCCTGTCGACGATGCTGCAGATGGTGAGCTCTGCTTTCATCCCGCTAGCGAGACTGGCAGTCTTCACCAAATCAGATAGCCGCCGGAAGCCAGAGAGGATTTCCTCCGATCCATAGCGACACACATCATTGGTGCCGACATGAGCGACCACCTGCAGATGGGTGCACCCTGTACCCTTCATGGCATCCGGAAGGACCCTTTCCACATCTGGAATGACTCCCCCCGGTATGCACACGGAGTGCACTTTGGTCTTCTTCCCCTCCATAAGGGGCTCCATTACGCGCCTGACGTTGGAGCTCCCAACTACCAGTAAGCGCACCCTCTGCGACCGCCCGGATCTTGCAGACTGAGGGGCAACCTCTGGAACAGGACAAGCAGCCATGTCAGGCCGAAGATCAGTATCAGCCTGAGACAGAGCCTGAAACCGGTTCGTCAGACAAACTGGAGAGGCCTTCCGTTCAGCCCTCCGGAATGTCTTTCGCCCCCTGCCACACCTTGAGATGACCTCCCACTCTACCACAGGTGAGGGATCAGCCTCAATGCGGGCAGTATCCCGGGCAACCACAGTTGTAGCCCGATCGGGGGATGCGTGGGACGAGCTGGCCGTCCCCGACAAACCCCCATCCGGACCCTCACAGTGATGCCCATTGGCAACAGCCTCAAGCTGTGTGACCGAAGCCAACACTGCCTGAAGCTGGGAGCGAAGGGATGCCAACTCAGCCTGCATCCGAACACAGCAGTTGCAGTCCCTATCCATGCTAAAAACTGTTGTGCAATGAACGTCTGAACTAATCTACAGAGAGCGCAAACAAATCGACACAAAATTTAAACGGTTATTAAAATACGAGACTGCCTAGTAAATGCAGTAATGCTGCCACTTGTGCACTGCTGTCGCACTGCTCGGCGGCGGAAGGAGACTACGCGATTTTACACTATTCAGGTACTAAAACGCGATGCTACAACTCTCAAATACTATAATACGCCCGAAATTTATGAATTAAACAATGCAAGTACCAAAAACACGCAAAGAAATTAAGAATTAAACTATGTAACAAATGAGTGAGCTAGGAGTATACGACTTGCTGCTGCAGCTGCTTATCCAACGGCGGCAGGGAGCACACTGACTGTGACCAACCGACACTGGCCGTTCAAAACAAAAACAGAAGACAGACGACTACGCGAATTTACACTATTCAGGTACTAAAACGCGATGCTACAACTCTCAAATACTATAATATGCCCGAAATTTATGAATTAAACAATGCAAGTACCAAAAACACGCAAAGAAATTAAGAATTAAACTATGTAACAAATGAGTGAGCTAGGAGTATACGACTTGCTGCTGCAGCTGCTTATCCAACGGCGGCAGGGAGCACACCTTGTACAGTATGCGATTCCTGCTATGGACGACCGTAACCATTGTTTTCATGCAAGATGGGACAACACGTCATGTCGTTCGCCCAGTGAAACGTTTGCTTAATGCAACCTTCCACAAAAAAGTTATCTCCAGACGTTTTTCAGATGTACGATCACCTGACTGAATACACGTGACTTTTAGCTCTGGGGATATCTAAAAGAACGCATTTACCATGGACACTTTTGTTGTCTACCTGATCTAAAGGTCAGTATACAGGAACATATTGCTCAGATTCCACAGGAACTGCTCGAGCAACTGCCGATTACGTCGTTTTATAGATGCAGCATCTCGTCGACGTCTCTGGTGCTTATATTGAACAAGATGTGTAAGCTGCAGGTAATAGTAAAATCAACATTATGTGTTTCGCATTTGCTCGGCTTTTTCTGCCCTTGTCTCTTTCTTAATCTACTACATATGAAAACATTTCTATACGTCTTTCTTGCATTCACAACGCCAGTTTTGCGTCAGGTGACCAAAATTGGAACTAATTTTGTTTCCAGCGTAAATTGATTCCGTATGAATGCATTAACATACATACCAAGTTTCGCCCCCTACGACAATTATAGCGCACATTGGACCTATGTGAGTAGCTGCATTTTTAATTACAGCCACCCAGTAGTACTGCGCTGTCAGTTGCTCGATAAACATTTCCCCAAGAAAAAACGAGTTTTAATTCTTAAACAATATTTTGGCAGTTGTTCGTATGTACGTGTTGTAGACGCTTTTGGTGAGAAATATCCAGATGCCGCAGTGGCGAACAGTCCAACAATAACGAAGATAATCGCCAGTTTCAGGAAATGCGGATCAGTTGTAGACTAGAAGCGAAGTCGGAAGTCGGTAGACCGCCATTTTGGCGGGCGTGAAACTGGCTGACGTGAGACGATACTACAGTTGTCTTCAAAAAGTATGAGGAAACTAGCTCCCCAATCTTCGTATGGTACTACTCAGAGAGCGATGCATACTCGTATCGTGCTCGTAGTGTGTGGGAATCGAAGGTGCTGGATAAAGAAAATCGCCTCGTATACTCTGCGTAGTTTCAAGTCATTTGTTGACCTATCTGGAATTGCAGAAGTGAACCATTGTTTCTTCACTGATGAGGCATGGTTTCATCTTAGTGGATTCGTGAATAGTCACATCACAAGAATTTTGTCAACCAAAAATAAATTGGAAGCCTGTTCCCTTTGTAACTACATTGAGCAGCATTGTGTACTGCGACGTATTTACGTAGTTTATTTCCCTTCTTGACGCATATGAACGTTATTGTACGTTGCAGCAGGACCCAGCTGACTAAACAATTCATTTCTTAAGCGAATCCTTGGTATTTGAATCATCTTGATACGACTCTTCCCCCCCCCCCCCCCCCCCGTATTCTCGAGATTTACCGTCTGCGAACTTCTTGTTGTGTGGCTACCTTAAAGGATGGTTATTCAAAAACAGACTGTACTCTAAACATTAACAACGGAGATTATCGTGCTCCGCAATATACACGTTAATTTTTTATGTACGCGACTTATCGATCGCACGTTATTAAAATCAGTGTAAATAAAGGTCTCCGGCTGCCCTTTGACCCATGCGATGGGGTTAAACCTGTTACTGCTCCAAATTATTAACGCCCAGTAGCTAAGTACTTTCAGCAGAATTCCGAGATTCGATCACGTGACTGCAAAATCTCACCTCCAACAGTTCGTGCAGCGCCTCCTAGAATCTTCTGCCGATTGTCTTCATAAAGCCCAAACCGGGCGATAGTTCAACAGTAAACATTGCCCAAAGCCATCAAACATCAATTTTCCACGGGAACAAATGAAATTTGTTGGCTCCAGATGAACCTCGCCGAGCATGTCATTTTTAGTGAACGCTGCGCCCAGCTCCGCAACCTGACACGAGGGCTTTGCCTGCTAATCGCGTGCACGCTCACAAAACGGCAATGCTCACCTAGAAATGTGAAAGTACCTCAGCAGAATTCCACATCCGCATATAGGATTACAACTTCGAATGTTTTTAGGTTTTCTATACTGGAAAAGTAACGCAGTTGATGACAAAGAGTTATTGACTCTTTGTTTTCGAAATGATAACCGCTTTAAAACCCAATCCACGTCCAAAGTGCACACGACTTGCTTTTTACGCAGCCGCCCCAGTAATTTGATTGAACACCCGTGCCGTTTAGCCAATCAAACTGGGGAACCAAATGCAGGGATTTCCATAGCCCACTTCGTGCCCACACCTGTAACGCTCCTCTGAAAAGTGCTGAATTCAGAGAGAGAGTCAAAAGTTTCTTTCTAACAGCTTCTGTAAAAAACTTGCTATTATGAGGTGTGGCCCACATGTCAGCCTAAGGCATCTTCATCACCACCCACTAGGAAAGATTATCTGAAAATCAGCTCACAGTCCCCAGGCTGAAGAAAAAACTCCGTTCCTTTGGTACCAGAAACCACCTCTAGCGTCCACGGTAACGGACACGGCGAGCATATAGACGCGGCCAGCGAATGACGTGTTCCAAAGTAAGTACTTTTCTAAAGCTGCACTGCAAATGAGAAATATTTAATAAAACTTTTTCGCTTAGATCATCGGGTTGTGCTATCGTTTCATAGACTACGTTTCGGACATTGTTACAGGTGGCCTTCATCAGACCAGTGTAAGTATCTCATCAATATTTGTTACTGTTGAAAATAAACTCCTGCTTATTAAATCTAATTAGACCTTTTTATCATTTGACTGAACTATTGAATGCCCCCCTCCCCCCCTCGCCCCCTCTCCCCCCCCCCCCAACCTCATCCATCCACCACCGGTGAGATTCGCTATTGGATACCCGAACAGTTCTTATATGTGCGGGGTTGATTAGCCGCAACAACTAAAAATGAAGTCTGATACACATTGCCGAAAGGAAGCGTGAGTAGTGCCACAGAGTGATTCTAGGCAATGCATTGAAACAGCGTGGTTGAGTTGCTAGAATATACCTCCACAGACTATCGATCCGTGTTCGAAGTAAATATCATAAACCACGAAAATTCTGTTCAGAAACTGATAGACTTTGTTGAAATCACACACGTTACACTCGTGGTTTTAATATATGTCCACATATGACGGGATTCTCACTCGACCCTGGTAGGTACCTTCAAGTACTGTGCTCTAAAGTGGGGAGCTGGATAAGGTCTGGATGTAGTGCTTCACGGATGTAGCGCCTTGGACAGATTGATTGTGACTATGAACAGTTTTTGATTCTAGTTCAACAGATCGACGGGGCATTCCATATTTCTACAAATCGCACTCATCAAACGATGAAAATTACTGAATACAGACAGATGAAACACTTGTTCTTGTTTATAACAGCATAACACTGAATACGTCCAACGAAGCCACGTGCAACCAAATAATGTGGTGCTGCGGTCGACATTCGACTCGGAAACAGCACCTACGAGTCAGGATTTCTCCGCGAGTACTGTAATCCACAAAATGGGAGTGTGCGATTGTTGCTTCAACAGCAGAACTGCCAATTTCCTTCCGGGTCCGAAACCGTTCGAGCCATCATTACGTCTTTGACCATTTCACTACCAATTTTTTTCGGAGTGAAAGAGATTAATGTAAGGTTATTATAACTAAAATCGTTGCCAGAAAAGAAACAACGGAAAAAATATTCCCCATCGTTTCGCTTTCCAATGTGGAGAGGGGTGAGACGTACAGGATTATTTTAAATACCTCTGGGGATTCAGAAAATGACTGCACAATAACTACGAGACATACAGGAAACAGACATACGTCAGTATAAAGAGCACCTCTCCAAGCTTTCGATTCACACTACTGGTTTCCAATGTGGAAATCGTTTGTGACGCAGCAAACCGCAATATGTGCGTGCGATTCATCAATACGCATTGTCCGGGAGAGCGCGACAACAGACTGCTCTGCAGAAATGTTCACTGGGCTGCCTATATGCAGGCGCGAACTAATTCCACGCACAATACAGAGCGGGGGATATATCTACATGTTCTGACACGCCCGTCCTTTAGTGCAATTATGCCATTGCACATATTACGAATCTAAAATTGGAAATATGATCTATTCAGCGATACAAGCTTTGATCAAAAAATATGATGAATAATTTTGTGACAAACAAAGTAATAAGCTTACAATGGGTCTGATTTAATCTCCTTCAAAGTACTTCTCTGGCTAGCAAAGCACTTATGCCAATGTTGAATCCATGACTGGAAGCATTTCTGGGAGGCTTCTTTTGGAAGGAGTTCATATGCTCCGTCGGGGCCCTCTCAATGTCAGGAATGGTGTCAAAATGTTTTCCTTTAAGCACGGTTTTAATTTTTGGGAAAAGTCACTTGGGGCTAAATATGATGAGTACGGCAGATATGGACAGACAGGAACACTTTTTACAGCCACAAACATACGAATCAAAAGCGAGATCTGGCACGGCATGTTGTCGTCATGAAGAAGGAAGTCAGAGGCCAATTTTTCTGGTCTCTTCCTTTGTACATCGTTTCGCAAACATACAGCCTTGTAAAATTCGACGTTTACAGTAATTCCCCTTGGAAAGAATTGTAATCGCACCATGCCCTCAGTATCAAAAAAAATGAAAATGGCTTTGATATTCGAGTTTGACTCACGTGTCTTTTTTGGGCGAGGACATTCACTAGTTTTCCCTTGGGAGCTCCAAATTTTCGTCTCTGGGTCATACCGATACACGCAAGTTTGATCTCCATTTACAGTTTTAGACTGAAGTCCGGATCTGAAAGAAGACGATCCGTCAGCTCCCTGAAAACTGACACGATATTTTCCCTCTCTTCAGCACTCAAAAGCTTGGAACAAATTGCAAATTATCGGTTAAAATGCTTTCCACGGACCCGTACGAGATGCTAAGTTATAGGATAAACTCCCGAATAGTTATTAGCCTGTTTGAATGAACAATTTTTGCCACATTTGCATGTTATCTTCCGTTTTTTGAGATTAAAGGACGTCCCGAATGTTGCTCGTCTTCTAATCAGTCATTTCCACTTTTAAATCGTTCACGCTACTCGTAAACAGCCTAGAGAGTTACAGCATTATCGCTGTACTATAATTTTAACATTTCAGTGCTTCCTTTGGCATTATTTTGCAACTATGAACAGAACTTAATGCTCATGCGTTGTTCGAAGTCCATGGAGCACGACAGACACGGTAAATAGAACCTCACTGTAGCGACTCTGGACGCTGACTGACTTCTGTTAACGTGCTATAACTTGACACTACCCGTTTCAGCGAAGCAGGCTATCGCGCAAATTACATGAAATGCTTTTAGCGTCAGCAGTTCCTGCTGAAAATAATCATGCACCGAGTTTTTGGGTCGCACCCCGTATGTATAATTTTTCTGTATGTGTGTAGTTTCCCCTCAGTATTCCTATGAAACCCTGATATCCTGCCGTGGGACACATTCGTCCCAACGCTAGTGAAAGGAGTAATTTTCTGGACGGAAATAGGCCGTTAAACCTTACTTTCCTACCTTTCCTATCAGCATATATTTGCCGTTTCTGAAGTAATGCACCAACTGCAGACACTCGTTTTCTGTTTCATGCGGCGGTAATCCGAAGACATCCATTTTTAAGATACTCTGTAGGTCAGACAACTCACCAGTAAAAGTGTAACTTACACTAAGGAGTCAAAGAAAGTGGTACAGCTGCCTAATAACGTGTAGGGCCCCCGCGACCCCAACACCACATGGCATGGACACGACTAATGTCTGAAATAGTGCTGGAGGAAATTGACATTATGAATCCTGCAGGGCTGTCCATAAATCCGTAAGAGTACGAGAGGTGGAGATCTCTTCTGAACAGCACATCGTAAGGCATCCCAGATATACTCAATACGTTCATGTCTGCGGAGTTTGGTGGCCAACGGAAGTGTTTAAACTCAGGAGAGTGTTCCTGGAGCCACTCTGTAGCAATTCTGGGCGTGTTGGGTGTCGCATTGTCCTGCTGGAATTGTCCAAGTCCGTCGGAATGCACGATGGACATGAGTGGACGCTGGTGATCATACAGGATGCTTACGCACGTGTCAACTGTCAGAGTCGTATCTAGACGTATCAGGGGTCCCATCTCACCGCGATTGCACAAGCCCCACACCATTACAGAGCCTCCATCAGCTTGAACAGACCCCTGCTGACGTGCCGTTCCATGGATTCATGAGGTTGTCGCCATACCCGTACACATTCATCCACTCGATAAATTTTAAGCGCCGTCCGACCGGTCAACACGTTTCCAGTCATGAAGAGTCTAATGTCGATGCTGACGGGCCCAGACGAACGTAAAGCGGTGTGTCGTGCGGTCATCAAGGGTACGCGTGTCTACCTTCGGCTCCGAAAGCCCATATCGCTTATGTTTTGTTGAATGGTTCGCACGCTGACACTGGTTGATGGCCCAGCATTGAAATCTGCACCAATTTTGCGGAAGGGTTGCACTTCTGTCACGTTGAACGATTCTCTTCAGTCGTCGTTGGTTTCGTTCTTGCAGTTCTTTTTCCAGCGATGCCGGAGATTTGATGTTTTACCAGATTCCTGATATTCACGGTGCACTCGTGAAATGGTCGTACGGGAAAATCCCCACTTTATCGCTACTTCGGAGATGCTGTGTCCCATCGCTCGTCCGCCGACTATAACACCACGTTCAAACTTACTTAAATCTTGATAGCCTGCCACTGTAACAGCAGTAAGCGATCTAAGAACTGCTCCAGACACTTTTTGTCTTATATAGGCTTTGCCGACCGCAGCACTGCATTCTCCCTACTTATATATCTCCGTAATTGAATACGCATGCCTATACCAGTATCTTTAGCGCTTCAGTGTATTTTTGTTAAATTCATTACGTCCGGGAACTCGAACTGCAAGACACGAGAGACAAGAGACTCGTTGTTATTCTGCCAACCGTTTTGTGATACTGCAGCTCGGTAAACTGCGTGCTGGAAGCGCCGTTCCAGTTGCTGGTCATTTCAGCGTCTAGTTGTACTGAGACGCTGGCTGGCCTGGAGGCGCGGTGTCTGCTGTGAGGACGCGCCGGCTCACACGTGGCGCCCATCAGCTATGCTTGCCCTACATACACCGCTGTGTGCTCGTAGCAGGCACGCATCTGCTGAGGCGCCATCGACACGTGCGTGCTAACACTTCATGTTTTGCTATTGACCCAGCGTCAGTGTTTTGAAAATGGAAACAAAAAATACCCACTGATGTGCGTGAACATATCTGAATAAAATATAAAGTAACGAGTGATTAAACCGTAACTCTTTCATTACAAGTGAGACGACAGGTTATCACAGAACCAGTGGGAATTTATCATATGTTGTTGCTAAGTTTCAGTGTCGCACTGTTAAAGGGAAGCTTGCTAATGGTTTGCAGAATTCTTATAATTAGAGATTGCTTAGGTTGCGCTGTTTTAGGGTAAAAATTTATCGGGCGTATACTTTCACGCCAATACACAAGAAGTGTGTTTTTTGTATCCCATGAATGCTGAGATTTCCTTCTGCGTACGAATGGAATACAATTTAAGTAAGATGTTTTAAATTGTGTAGGTAAAGAGTAAATAGTAGTTAATATGAGTTTTACTTAGTATTTCGTGCCGCACATCTATGAGCGATTGAGGAAATCTAACCATCGCCAGTGAGTTATTTAAAATCACCTGCATAGATGTAACTATGAAAAACAATAATTATTGTGATTCTTGAGTTTCTCCCGGCGTATTGATAAAATATCCACTGGTGTACTGCCGGTCTACAGTGTCCGACGGGCACAATATTTCGGCGATCATACATGTCGCCATCATCAGGTGAACTGACGGACTGAGCTCCTGTGAACGTGCCGACACGGAGATCCGTACGCTATGGCTGCTCAGAGGGAACTGGATTCGGTCGCCGCGCCGAAATATTGTGCCCGTTGGACACTGTAGACCGGCAGTACACCTGTGGAAATTTTGACAATAATTATTGTTTGGTACGACGATGTACTAATTTCCTATTCTCACGAACTTTCTGCTGTTTCTTGGACGGAGAAATGAAATGTGCTGTCTCGTTTGAGATTTTAGATACGAAAAAGGTTTTGTTGTAGAGTTTTAAGAAGGAAAGAGCAGTGAGCATTGCAAAAGTACGAGAACTAGTAAATAACGAACGTATGCAAATTAATTGGAATGATAAAATAGAATATCTCGGCCCAGTATCCTGGCGATCGAAATAGAATATACAACACTCAAAATATTTCGTTCACCTCACGGACAGAGTCTGTTGTGTGCGAGGTCTGCCGAGTGGTGCCCTCAACGGCACTGGACACAGGAGTGGCGCCACGTCGTCTTTCAGACGCGTTCCGGTTCTGCGTACATCTATGTGTGTCTGTGCGTGTGTGTGTGTGTGTGTGTGTGTGTGTGTGTGTGTGTGTTTTACGGGTGCACAATGCCGAAGTTATCTGTGCTCTAGCACTGTCTTCGGGTTTTTTTGTAACTCTCTGCTTCGTATTGTCGCATCGAATTAGTTCGCACCTACAGATAGGGAAGCCAATGAACAGATTTGCGTAACAAGCTGCCGTTGCGACTTACCGGACAAGTCGTGTCACTGAATTGCACGCATTTATTGACGTTTGCGGCATCACAAATGGTGCCCACATTGAGCACCTGAATGAGTTAGAAACTTGGCGAAATTCTCTATGTACTGACACGCGTCGGTTTTCTGTACGTTTCGTGTTTGCACAGCCACCTTCTAAAAGCCCCGGAGGTACTTATGAATAATCTACTCATCCATCGCTGCACTGGAAAACGAAACTGGGTGGGAAATCCTTTTTTTATATATTGTCTCTTCTGACTATGACATTAATTTAAAAAACGCCGCATTATGTCTTTAACTCCGAAACAAATTGGTAGTGAAAGGTTAATTTTTGACCTAGAAGACTTTCTGGAGGCTCTGATCTACCATCATGTGGTAGAACAGGTGTTTAGTTCCGGTTCATTGTTCCTGGGAAACCTACAATGTCGAAATACACTTCTAGGCATTAAAATCGCAACGCCGTGAAGATATAGAAATACACGTTTAGGCATTAAAATCACAACGCCATGAGGATGGCTGCAACAATCATGAAATTTTCATTAAATATATTACAGACTTGGATATGGAAACGAAGGTTGTAAGAGTTAGACCATCAGCAGTCTGTAAGTTAGGAAACATTACGGGTGAAGTCGTCATTCATAAGCCGTATTTGAGTGCCGACAGCGGCACATTCTTTGTCTATAGAAAGCACAGTCTATCGTTCCGCGATGTTGCTACCCTCGTTGTTCGAGAGACCACAACTCAGACGAGAACGTGGAATCGATGGGTGCAGGAGGCCCGTACTTAAAGCCACGTAGCATCTCAGCAGCCACGCGCCACTCGCGGCGAAGAGGCCAGACGTATTGTTCGTACGGCCTTGCAGCATCGTACAGACTCGCACGTACCTACAGACAGGAAACAGGCTTGTTTGCAGCGAGATATTATCACCACGGACAGTGCGACGGCTTCTGCACGACCGCGAAGCGTCAGCACGGCGACTATTGCTGCGTCTTTCCTTGGCGAGGTCTGCCGAGTGGTGCCCTCAACGGCACTGGACACACGAGTGGCGCCACGTCGTCTTTCAGACGTGTTCCGGTTCTGCGTACATCGTCACCGTGGACGTATCCGTGTGTAGACGCTCCAGTGACAACGAACGTTTCCAGACTGCAGTCGGTATCTATATACGACCCAGCACCTGATGAAATGTTGCCGATCAGCTCTGATACCTTGCAGCTAGGACAGAAGGAGTTACAAGTCTGAAGTGTTAAGGTCGGTGGCTGTGCTCTATTTCAAGGTCTGTCATAACCTACCCCGATACAGAGGGTGCCCGACTGTTGCCCTGACCAGCACATTCTCCGGAACTCTCACCCATTAAAACCACGTGCCCATAGATTCGAGAGAGTCTGCCAGCCACCACTCGCAAATCACTACGGCTGATGCAGCAAGGCATAGAATTTAAGCAGTATGTAATGACGCGGCCGTATATGTCATACAAGCCCAGCACGATTTCTGTGCTTAGCCAGGGTACTACCATTGCAGTTGCTAGAGCTGGCACCCTTGTGAACTAAGCTCCGCTCCCTGTATACCTACCTATAAATCACCTACACAGTTTGAAACTTGCCCGCGAAAGGCAAAGGTCCCGAGTTCGAGTCTCGGTCGGGCACACAGTTTTAATCTGCCAGGAAGTCTTATATCAGCGCACACTCCGCTGCAGAGTGAAAATCTCATTCTGACCTGCACAGTTTATTGTTTATTCTTCATGCTGTACTGTATATGCACAATCAGTACTTTGTCTGTCCTTCCTAGCGCTAAAACGATACATCACTGTATTTAGAATGTTTTCAGTTTCATTGCAGAATGTTTTTGGTGGATTACTAACAACATATATTACTAGTAAGCCAAAAGCATTCTTCAGATAAAGTGACAAACCCAAACCTCCTCATCTGCCACCTGATGTCTGACACAGTCTATTTACTTTTATGGCAGTCACAGAAACAGTCTACCAAGCAAGTATATATGTAAAATTTGAATCAAACCAAATAAGAAATGTACCGTTTAACGTTGAATGATTGGCAAATAATGTAATTATTTCAACGTATTTGGCATCTTCACCTATGTTACGTCTTCCTAGGTATCTTGACACGGGAGACGTAATTTACATAATTCTTTCCAAGATTAACGCATCTGTCGGTTATCTTCTGGTTACGGAATTCGAACAAATTTCTTTTGCCGTTGTTATTTTACAACATTTTAGTTCCACTATCGGCGCAAACGACGCAGTTCATTCATATGAGATTGTGTAAGTAATGCTATTTGAAAATACAGCAAATATTAACGGCGTATGACGCTGAAGCACTCTGTCGAAGGACGCATGTGGTGCGTTTTTTCACCATACACATATTTTTATCCGCTCATAAGAAATATACGCGTCTGAGCTGGAGAACCCGAAAATAATAACTAAATATCACTGGAAATAAGACCCAGGCACGCAACACACTTAATAAGAACCAGAACACATGGTATTGACGTTGATGAAGATACATCATCTTTTTGGAATTTTATCTCGAATTAATATGCAGATCCACCGTCGTTTTTCTCTTCTCTCAATCGCTGGATTCACATTCTAAAACATCTACCTTAAAATTTCGGGTATATATTTTCCAGATAGCGGCCTTGGAAAAATAAAGGTGGAACAGAAAAATTTAATCACTTGAGTTAAAGAGTGGAGGGATTAATTCCAGCCAAACACGTTATTAGACAAAAATTCTGCAGTAAATTGTGTGTACATTACAAAATGCCCCGTTTTGCTAAACAGCAGTCGGCATGAAAATCGCTGTTTTGCGGAATCAGTCTAGTTATCCGCAGCATTAACCAAAGAATGACAACGAAAAACTAAAAACCTTGTTCAGAACTTGAATGTGTGACTACTGTCTGCTGCTGAAAAATCGCACGGAACATGTACATTAATTGGGAAGAATCAAATCAGTGTTTTGAGTATGAGTTATATCGGTGCTCCGATCCTCTTCATCTCGTATTTGTAAGGAGAAGCAGCGGGCTTCGTTCGCTTCACGTCGCTTCGCTTCATTTTCGGTGTCTGCCGGTACCACGACTGAAACATCGATCTACGTCGAAGCCCCTGCCGCGCCGGCAACCAGGCTAACGGACGAGTAGTGCGGCACCGTATGCTATGAAGTTAGGCGCAGGTGGACAATCGAAACTACAACGATAGCAAGTGACGATAAAGTATACATGGAGAAGAATTGGCATCAGTTGTAACAGAATATTTTTTTCCCAAGATGCGTTATCTGCTGATAATGTTTGTCTAGATCTGCAATTACCATTGGGTTGAGGTTGTTCCGAGCTAACTTTCGGATCCTTATCTTAAAAGATCTCAAAAGAAAGCTCGTGAGGTAGAAAGCTTTGTATACCACCAGACACGAATTCTTGCTATATTGATTTTAAAGATTTCATTATATATTTATATTAGGCTCACTAAATCAGAAAGCGAGCCTCGTTGCAATAACCAAGCGATATATCGGACGTAAGTGATGGAGGTAAAATGAGCGATAACGTTGTAATCATTGGTTTGACATATCTACGTGCCATTATCTTTCTTTAGCCGCTAAACGACAAGTACGTTTGTAATGGCGACCTATTTAGTCACACAAAATCGCGTGTATATTTATAGTCGTCTACAATTTGTATCTAAATACGGCCGTTGCTACAAGTTTCGTGCATAAACAGAAACTAACGCAGAAATAAAAATATCTTAAAAGACGTAACATAATAACATCTCTAAGACAAATTATGAATTCTGGAGATATATGTTGGACAAACAGTAGTTTTACTCTCGTCTGACACTAGAATGTTAACATTGCTCAGCATTCGTGTACTTAGCTTCCACTTAGTTTTAGTGACCTGCTATCCCTTATTGTACATGGTGGTTTGGTGAGGATGTTACATACTTTCAGGGATGAAACGATCGAGTCGAAAGCTATAAGAGAGAATCGTTCTGATACCTCTGCAGAGGAGTAGATGTAGCGGTACTGTCGTTGCTATGACTACAAGGGTGAGCAAATTTCAGAGGTGGTAGTGTGGAACAAAAAAAGAAAAAATGTCGAGTAAATATGGAATGTAAAATGCATATCTTAAGAGCTATGAACACTTGTTCAGTAGAAGAGAGTTTGTTCAGGGTAGGGATGGCGGTTATCCCTGAAATAATCGGTTTTCGGTTACATCAGATCTTTTCGTCTCCTGTTTAACCTAACTGTTAAGACCACCCAAAATAACAGGTTTCTGAAGTAACCGATTTTCCGTTTTTTTACCGTTGTTACTTCCGGTACGCCAATAAACGTAGACCTCTTACAAAGATTGAAAAATTCTACTCAAGGTGAGGCAGCAGGAGATCGGGATCGATATGGGAGTTCAGGCTGCGGCAGAAATCTCTCTCATTGTCTCCAAAAAAGATTGCGAAGGTGGAGGATACTGCGAGAGCGAAATGTCACAAGCTGATGACTTCCCTGAATTGTCACTTTTGGATAGTATCAATTTTTTACACTAACACAACCGCAAAGTTAATGGGTCACTTATTATCCCTAGTTTCAGCATCTAATAAAATTGTATATCAATCAAACTTACCTCCTCTTCCTAGAAACACTGTGAATTTGTTCTTACATGTTGCTGCAAGTTTTTTGTGCCTCCTTCCGTTTTTAACCTTATGAAAAAAAATGGAGCACTGTAATTCATTGCTACCGCCCTTACTATCTAACTTGGGACGGTAACATTCTTCAATGCATCTGATGTACCGTCTAACAGGCCACGTCACACAGCAACAGGTACATTATTGTCTCTGCAATGCATTACCGAGTCTTGTGTCACGTGTTTATTGCTAGTTTCTAATTGTAGGCATTGTTATTAAAATAGTGCTGATCGCTTTTTCCAATTCGTATATAATCCACTGTTTCAAAGCGATGAAAATTTTACTAATAAACGTCAACTGTTTCTGAAAAATGTTTTGTTAGAAATCAGAAATTTTAGAACTGCTGCTATAGCAAATCGATATGCCAGTTTTTACCCGGCGATTAGTAAAAAGTGAAAAAAAACTGTTGTAACCGAGAGCAACAAATACAAAAAAATACGGATTATTCAAAATTAAGATACTGGTATCGGTTTTGTGTTCAAATGTGTGTAAAATCTTATGGGACTTAACTGCTAAGGTCATCAGTCCCTAAGCTTACACACTACTTAACTTAAATTATCCTAAGGACAAACACACACACCCATGCCCGAGGGAGGACTCGAACCTCCGTCGGGATCAACCACACAGTCCATGACTGCAGCGCCTTAGACCGCTCGGCTAATCCCGCACGGCGGTATCGGTTTTAACCAATTAGTTTTTTCCCATCCCTATTTCACAGTAGCGAAGATGAAAAACTGCTCATATTTCTTAAGACGTGCGTTTTAAAACCCAAATTGGGCGTTTTAAATTATCTAATCTGGTTGTTGCCAGTCTCCGACCAAAGGTGTGGGATGGCGCATAACGTTGCAGGGAGTCCATTCCTTGTTCTCTGATGGCAGCAGAAGATGTGAGTGGATTGTGATTTGCTTGGTGTGCAGTACGGTGATCCTCCCTTGTGATGATCAGATGTGGTCGAACGAAACCTTGACAATGAGTATGCCTGCTCTCGTTTCGACACAGTCCAACATTGGGACACTGTCAGAGTCGAATGCAACAGAAATCTGCATCCTGCACGATTCAACCAGCCACCCAAATGAAGAGGCCCCGTTCAATCTCTTGTCAGGTGCTGATAACGAAGAATGTACATGGCATTTCCTTGTCCTTCAGGGTGATCACTCAACGTCTGTTTTTTTTTTCTTTATTGTTATTTCACTCCCCAAAATGGGGCAGGCTGGCAGCGGCACAGTACACCACTCTTCAGCCAAGAGAGTTACAGGAAAACATAGTCAAATGAGTAAAGAACACATAACCTAGAATAGTATAAATTGATGAATAAACAAGAACAAAAATAAATGAGCATAAATGATAGATTTAAAAACAACATAGATGAGAGCCACACACACATGCAGAGAATGAACACTGTGAGTCAACACAAAAACATAGAAACACCACAGTGGGAACACAGATGAGTGACACTGGCGACACTGTTGGTGCTGGTGGAACGTAGCACTGCACACAGCACTGGCGAAACGCTGACAACGCAATGAAAACGTTACAAATCACTGCACCGTAGGGGACCTACCACGGGGTGAAGGGAGGAGGGGAGGAAGAAAAGGGAAGGGGGAGAGACGGCAGGGGGAAACCAGGAGGGGGGTTAGGAGAAGGGTGGTGGAGGGGAGAAGGAAAGGAGCCGGAAGCCCGGGGGGGAGGGGTGTGAAAAGGAGAAAGAAGGTGGTCAACAGGGGAAAAGAAGGAAGAAGGGAAGAGGGAGAGAGAAAGAGGGAGGCCCTGAGAAGAGGGGGGGGGGGGGGAGAGAAGGAGGGTTTAGATCTGGTAGGAGGGGTAGATGGTTTGTGTGTATGGAATATGTTAACATCCGACCATGTCTTCTGAGTGCTTCACGTTTGTTGTCAGGCAGTGTATGTAGATACAGACCTACAAGTTAATGTGGACTCCGAACTACGGCGAAACTCGACATTTTTCACGTTAACAAACATTGCCAGGGGCGAGAAAAGTGATAAGCGATAGACAAAATCCTGGGACTGACCGACGATTAAACCTGACACTTTTAGATTCGTAGTCTGGTACTTCACCACTGACCATCGAACAATAAATCCAAATTACGATAAGCGGTGTAGACGGTTCTACCTGCAAAAAAAAAAAATTATAATAATCAGGGATTCATTCCCGCGAAAACTAATCTCCTGGCACGTGTTCAACCTCTATCAATAAAGTTTTTAAAATCATTTACTGAATCCATTTACGGATAGTTACCATTGCAGCTGCTATCAAGCAATTTCCACCTGCATCGACTGATTTGGTATGAGAAGAGAAAGCACGTAGATGCCCCCTCTGGGATTGCTGTGTACATCCCGATTTCCAAATGATGTTATCGCTTCTACATTTACGCGTGGGAAGTGCCCCGAACAACGACCTGCCGGAAAATGGCGGTAACATGAATCTGAAAACGACACCCGGTGTGTGGGAAGGGCGCAGCTGAAATTTCAGCTCGTTTAACGGCGAGAGCGTCCAGACGAAACATGAATTACGCGCATGTGCTGCTAGGACCAGCTCCGTTCGTAAAGTTTACCTCTGCTTTGCGATAGTTGCAGCAAACGATTCAGACGGTTAACGTCGTCATGCTGGTTGCGAATATTAATTTAAAAAAAATTTTAAGAAAATTGAGAATCTGTTACATAACGCTCAGTTTGGTTTTTGGGAAGGTAAAGGCACCAGAGATACAGTTTTGACATTGCAGCTGATAATAGAAGCAAGACTTGAGAAAAATCAATCACAGGATTATCAGCTAAAGAAAGCGTTCGACAATGTAAAATCCTGCAAGTTGTTGGAGTTCTCAAGAAAACAGGCGTAATCCAGAGGGAAAGACGAGTAATATAAAATCCAGACAAAAACGAAGAGGGGAAAAGTAAGAATGGAAGACCGAGAGCGAAGTTCTCGAAAGGGTGTAAGACAGACATTCACCCTTACGGCTCAGTTTGTACGTCGAAGAACCAATGACGGAAAGAATCAAGGTTGAAGAGTGGGATTAAAATTCAGGGCGACAGAAAATGATTGATAAGATTCACTGCTGACATTGCTACGCTCCGTGAAAGTCAGAAGTACTGCAGGACCTATTAAATGGAATGAACAGTCTGATGGGCACACACTGTGGATTAAAACGTAGAAAGACGAAAACATTGAGGAGTATCAGAAATGAGATTAGCGATGAACAACAACACTGGGAAACAAGACAGAGATGAAGTTAAGGGATTCAACTTCATTTGAAGCAAAATAATACGTGACGGATGACACAAAGAGGACATAAAGCAGACTGCCACAGTCAAAGGAGGCATTCCTGGTCAAAAAAAGTCGACTAGTATCAAACATCTGCCTTAGTTTTGAAATGAAATTTCTGAGAATGTACGTTTGAAGTACGCTGTTTTATGGAAGTGGATCATGGATTGTGGGAAAACCGAGAAAGACGAGAATCGAAGCGTTTGAGACATGACACCGCAGAAGGATACCAAAAGTTCTATAGATTAATAAGATAAAAAATGTTTAAGTTCTATGCATAAACGACAATGAGAGCAACATATGGGAAACATTGACAAGTAGAAGGAAACGGATGGCAAGATGTGTGTTAAGGCTTCAGAGAATAACTTTCGTGCTGCTAGAAGTAGCTGTAGAGGGTAAAAAGTAACGGGAATCAGATATCAGAATATAACAAAAAGCTAATTGATGATGTTGGTTGCAAGTGCCACTCTGAGCAGAAGATGTTGGCATAGGAGAGGAATTCGTGGAGGCCGCTGCAAACCATTCAGAAGACTAATGACTCAAAAATAAAAATAAAGGTTGCACAGTTGTCAACCTGTATGATTGAAACTCTTTTTTCGCTATGTCGAATGTAACGGAACATTCTCGAACAGATCCGTGGCTGTGCATTTTCATTGGTAAGAGTGATGATTGTCCGTAACTATTTCCAAAGAAACAATCCCAGCGTTCATCTAAAGTGATGTATAGAAACCGTGGAACAGCCTAATCAGGATAGCTGGATAAGGTTTCGAGCAGTGGTTCTCTCGAAAGGCACATGCTATAGCAGGGCTAAAAGACTATCCTTTCTTTCTTCAACTGGTTTTATTGAACTTCCTTCCTTTGTATCCCTGTACGCTATTTCAAGGAAAACATTCTGTCTGTCGCAAGTTTGCTATTCCTCTTTTTCCAGGAACCCTCGCTGGTAACGAAATAGATGCCATGTCTAAAGAGATTCCAAAGTACGCCGATAATTCTTCGTACTGATTTCCAATCATAAACTTTCTTCTTACTATTCATCCCAATCCACTGTTATTTCGTACTCGGATGTCGATGATTGCTGCAAGATTTCTTATCCATTACCAGTTAATTTACACTTCTAAGTTTTTTTTACGTTCCTCAATAGTTTTTAAATTGTAGTCATTAATATGGATGTGTATTTGATTTAATTGCTTACTAGAAATAAATCATAGATTCACTTTGTTAATGCCAGTATTGGAAAAATATTTACAGGTGGTCATATAGAACAGACCTTACAAGTATATAACGCAGAGAACAAATTGAATAACAAGCGTCTTTGATTTCAGAAATCACTGCCAACTCAACAAGCTTAGTTTGACGTTACAGATAGTGTGCTAAAATCAACAAATCAGAAATTATTACCCCAGCAAAAGTCAAAACACTGTGGCTTAGTAGACACAACAGGCTTATGGCTTTTATATCGTCTGCTGACAGGAACCAGACAGTATCAGTTCCACGTCCGTCACACAGCAATAAGCACTCAGTATTTCGGGCAATCAGACATGGGTTATCGTAAGGTTATATTTTAAGTCATCAATTGATTCTCATACACAAATAATATCTCAGTTGCACTGTAGAAGACGAAAACTTTTCATTTTGTAGATGACTCCAGTATAGGGAAAAAAAGTGGAATCAGTCCCTTTACAGAAAAGGCTTATCATGAAAGTATTTCGTTAAAGTTTCACAGGATTTAATACATGCATCAGCACTTGTCATGGAAATCCACAACTTTTAAAAATAGTCAGCTCCAATAAGAAAATACAAGCAGGAGAAATTTTCAATCTTTTCGGATCACTGTTAGAGTACATAGGTAACTGGAAATACCACTGCCTAAAATTAATTAAGTGCTTTAATTCCCTACCCACGATTATTGCTCTAGGTTACTTGAAAATGAAGAGACAGTTTACTGAGTGTATTTACATTCGCTGATGTGTTATAGAATCGTTTTATGGCGAAACTAATGTCAAGTGTTTTCAGAATATGGAAACATGTTATGGCTAACTATTACATCTGCTGCTGCTTCTAGAAGATCCTGCAGAATTCTTCAAAAATGCGGTATTTTCATAACAACTATATATATATTTTAGCGTTACAAACATTTCTACTTTCTCAGAAAATAGTAAAAATAGTTAAATATAATACTAAAAGCAAAAATAGCTTCTACGACGACTTCTACGACTTTACATTATGGTAGCGGGAGTACAGAAAAGAGTGAAATACATGGTTACACATGTATTCTGCAATTCGTCAGAGCTTATCAGATATTTTGTACACAATATGGAAGGTTTGAAGACTGAACGGAAGATCTTTCTGTTAGGCAACCTCTTGTACTTCATCTCCAGCAAAAATGTTGAAACTAGGCCTATTGTTTTAAGTTTGGTGTTTTATAAGTCATATTAGCACGGTTATACGCCTTTCGTAATGTTAAACCATTTCATTGTATTGCACTTAAACAAAATGTACATATTCGACTCCTGTTGGCATACCAGAGATCCTTTGCCAAGGGACCCGTGGGATACTAGTAATGTAGCGGTAACGTAGAGAAACATATCATAATACGGCTGATGCGTCTCATTCATCCAGCATATTCATCCATTGCTGATATTTGATATGTCGAAGATCTGAACACAGTTTCCGATCTGCATGTAAACGAGCTAAGCCATATAATCAAGTAAGCTGTCCGCAGGTGAAACAGATGTAACCATAAGCCGCAAATGCAAAGTGGTTTAGTGGGCTAAGCCTTTATCAATGTCCAGCGTAATGTATCTGCCGAGCAACGCCCTACGCGGTTGCTACGTCTACCGCTAGGGGCGCTGCTGTCCATATCGACTTGTGGCGCCATCAGTCCACTGCGGCGGAATCAGGAGGTTCTTCGCTGCAGCATCCCATTTTGTGGCGTTGCTAAAGCAGAAGGTTCCGATGCCGGTTTGTACTACGATCACTGTTCAGATAAACGTGATATATCTCGAGATGAGATGAGAACGGAGAGGTTGCACGTTAACAAGCAAGATCTTTATGGCACTTAATTGGATTTGGGGTGAAGTTCAAGCCAGCCATTCTGATTCAGAATTTCTGCGCTGAGACAAATAACTTCCGACGAATGTCTGCAGGGGTCATGAGAAATAAGGCCGGAGCGACTCTTCCCATTCTTCTGCAATTTTGGCACCTGGTTATCGATATTCCCATTTTACTTACTTTTTTATTCATTTTTTTTAACGAAATGCCTGCATGGTATGACTTTTTGGGATGTGATGGTGGTTGCTTATTTTTGTTGCTGTTATCATTATTGTTGCCAATGTAAAAGCTTGTTGACTGCAATGGGATTGTCGTTTCTGTGATCTCTGTTGTAACTCCATTAGATAAGTCACAGAACAGTTCATTTTTCTTGTTTGTCAGAAAGGTTCTTTTAAAGTGAAAGCGCAAAGTATTTCTACACTGAACTCAGCCTTGAAAAATTAAATAAACTTATACAAAATTGTAAAAAACACTTTTTACTTCTAATCTAATTTTTCTGTATTTCCTTGAAAAATCTCTATACTTTCTTCAGCTATTACGAAACAGGTAAATTTTGCTCTGGCACTAAAAAAGATATACTGCCTTTAAATTTCTTTGCATCCAGATGATTAGTTCAGAAAGTTAGGGCGAGCATGGAAATTGGGATTTGCCTCGTCACAAGGAACCATCCCTGTCACCCAGCCTCATTCTACCAGAATGGAAATCCCGAGTCTTCACAGCTACGCAGCAAAACCGCAGTTATTTTAGAAGTCCCTTCAACCGATTCGCTCTCCTACATAGCGTAAGGAATTACTTTTTTGTTCCTCCTATTATTCTTACTTTCAAAGATTCGGCATTCGCTTGTTCCGACATTAGGTTTCGATCCGTTTTCTGCTTGGCCTTTTTGTGTTCTTTCTTCGTGATCGTTACAGCTTCTTTTTTTTTTCAGTAGTCAGTCCTAATAGAACGATCTGTCTGTAGCATATGGGCGGCAAATGAGAAGAACACAGATGTCTATCGACGGGTCCGAGCACCAACCACGTGCTGGCTAAGTTCCAAATCTCTGCGCTGCTGCTGGTGATTATGGATTTAAGGAAACTAAACATGTAACGTCATCAGCCTCCTGTTAACCCCTCCCCCTCATGACGCAATCGGTGTACCTCGTATGTCAGCATCGAGAGTAAATTATTTGCGCTAGTGCAAAAATGTTTTCCAAGGTTTGTGTAGAGTGTATCTGAGGCGGGACGTGGGCTGGCTGGCACACCAGCCCTCTAGGTTAGTTCGCCGGACGGATACCAACCGCGGCCAGCGCGCCTCCCCGTCCCGGAAAATGGCGCTGTAACGCTCACGGCGACCCTGGAGGTTTCCCAAACCTCTCAGCAGTGTCTCGTGTAGCTGAGGCTAGCATCACCACTGATAGAGGGATTGCGACGCTACCTTTGGCAACGCTCCCGTTACTAATCGAAAGCAGCACGCTGTGCGCCCACGACGACTTTCACCCTCATCTCTTCCTTCCATTAGTCAGTTTTCCGGCGCAAGGACAGCGCACTAAACAAGCGATTACCATAGCTACTCACACCGTACCTGATAATAGGTGTGTCGGTGGCGGTGATGGGCTCTTTAGATCAATCATCCACGCTGTTGCACCTGTAAATACTGAAGAGACTGCTACTCCTCTTCAGGAACCATACGTAAGTCCGGCCTCTCCACAGGTATCCCTTCAATGTAGTAACGCCTTCATTACAGCTATGTGTACATTTGAAGTACGCAAGCCACACCATCGCAATCCTGCCTCGGGCATGGTGTGTGATGTCCTTAGGTTAGTTAGGTTTAAGTAGTTCTAAGTTCTAGGGGACCGATGACCTTAGAAGTTAAGTCCCATAGTGCTCAGAGCCATTTGAACACCACCGTAGGAAGATCCGTGCCTCGAGGAGCCATATGATGATGATGATGATGCAAAGTTGGCTTATTTCTGTTTGGCGATCGCTGTTTTTTATTTCAAAAAGACAGGTTTCGGGCAGTATCGCTCATCTTCAGATCATGTCTCGCAGTTACAGAGTAACCAGTCATAAATATGTCACAATAAATACTGAAACTTCCGTTAAGGCTAGTTACTCTGTAACTACGAGATATGATCTGACTATGGCTGGCAGCGCCCGAAACCGGTAATTTTTAGATGGAAAATAGCGATCGACAAACAGAAAATAATCCTATATGTATAAATAAGGGTCGCGGATGACTCCCTATAACAAGTAAGTTCAGTTTTGATGAATATGGTAAATAATCAAAATGTTAGTTTTGTTATTATGGCTATTATGCTTTGTAAGTGCAAAACTGCTGGGTCATGAGAACCTACTCATGCCGCGTGGGATTAGCCGAGCGGTCTCGGGCGCTGCAGTCATGGACTGTGCGGCTGGTTATAGCTAAAACCGATTAAAACATCAACAGTCCGTTAAACCAAACAGGAACAAGAAACTAACATGGTGAACAGGAAATAAAAAACAACAAATATGTAACGAAAGACTTAAGAAACAGTAACATAGTACACGACAAAAACAATGTAAAATAAGAGTCGATAAAAACTATTATCAAATACTTGGAGAAAAACATTTAAGTAAGGACGATACAACTGTTGTTGTGCGACCTACTGTTGGCTGCCACAGACTTTCAAAAATAAGCCCAAACTATAGTAGTTTTCCTGTTTCTTGTGTTACCTGTACATTAGGTTGTTGCATAACTATTGGGCGTGACCACATGTCGATCGATTTTGCGCGCGAGCGCGTTTGTGTGTGTGTGTGTGTGTGTGTGTGAATGAGTGTGTGTGTCTGTGTGTATGCTACCGGTGTCTTCCTAGATTCCCCTAGAAACACGAAGCGCTTAACCGTCTAGAAACTGAGTGTGGGAATATGAAGGGCCAGATAACCTGAGGAACTTTTTTGTTTTACGCAGTTATCCTCCTGTCTGTTACATACAAATAAACAGTAGTTACGACAAAACTGAATATTTCAATGTTTAATCCTTGCTTTATTCGTAATCTGTTAATTTGTAACGTCAAACAGAGGGCTGTGGCAGTGAAACAAAACAAAAAGAAAAACGCCCAGATATATCACATAGCGCTATAAAACGCAGTTTTGAAACGTCCCCTTAGAACAATTATACAAGACTGTGCTTAAACTGACACACAATAATTTTAGTGCAACGCAATCTGACTATCAAAAATCCCTACAAAAGAATGGCCCAGACAAACATTAAACTATACCTTTCACAAATCACTTACCTCACAAAAATCTTCGTTACTCGAACTACTGCAATACAGCGAGCGCCACTACTGCCAGCTAAATAAAAGATTCAAACTACTGAAGGCACTAACTACTGATAGGCGTAGTTAGCAAATGAAAGATTATAATAGAGAACAAACAATGTATTTACCTTAATAGTCATAATGTATACAGCAGTTCATGACATCCATTTTTACAAATATCAAACCTCCGCCATTTCTCTCCAAACATCCACCACTGCTGGCGGCTCACCTCCAACTGCGCGACGCTACGCGCTGTTCACATCCACCTGCCGCTGCCCAACACTACAATGGCAGACAACAATGCAAACTAGCCACAGACTGCACAAAGCACAGCCAGTGATTTTCATATAGAGCGCTACGTAACGTTGCCAATAAGAAAACATAAACAGCCTACTTACATAAAGAAAACATAAACAGTCTACTTACTGTTTGTTCTAAAAATTTAATACTAAAAAATCACAAAACAAAAACATACCAAACACTACCTCAATACGTTCCTGAACTTAGATAACAGATGATTGCATTATTCATAAACAACTTTCACAGTATCAATAATAACAGGAAACTCTTGCCTTTCAAATGGCTCTGAGCACTATGGGACTTAACATCTATGGTCATCAGTCCCCTAGAACTTAGAACTACTTAAACCTAACTAACCTAAGGACATCACACAACACCCAGCCATCACGAGGCAGAGAAAATCCCTGACCCCGCCGGGAATCGAACCCGGGAACCCGGGCGTGGGAAGCGAGAACGCTACCGCACGACCACGAGATGCGGGCAACTCTTGCCTTTGATCATGATGAAGAACTTCTCTTGAGTACAAAATTTTTGTGAATGTAAACTGTAGTTACATCAAAAGCAATTGCTTTGGTTACAAAAAAGCGCAGAAGTTAAGTGATCAACTAGTTTTTATTACTTATAAAAAGGAGTTAATATTTTGTAAGGATATAAAAAACACAAAGGACTAACACTGACCGATGTGCAGTTCAAACTATATGCAAAAGAAACAAACAAACGAAGAGAAGTCATCGGCTCCCAATTTCTGTCTCACACATTCATTTATGTTTCTTTCCTTACCAGTGCTATCAATACCACCGGTAATCGTACCATTTACTACGTCATTTACGTACTGTGTATCAAAACTATCGAACCGCAGGTTTTGTAGATCGCAACTCTATGCACAACCAATGAATAATAATGGCTAACCCAGACACTTTGCAACACGTTAACACCCCTCCCCCGCCCCCCACCCCCACGCCCATATTTTTACGACGAAGGTCTGACAACATGAAAAACCTTAAAATAAGTAACGCATTCGTCTCATTATCACTTGGAAGGTCCTGTGTAAGACGCACACCAGCCCACAGGACAGAAAATTAAATTAAACTGTGGTCTATCGACACTGACTGCTGGGAAACAGGGGAGGGGGGGAGGGGGCACGTGTAAATGATTCACTGTTAGCCGTGGAAGAGTTTCTTCTTCAGCTTACGGTGGCAGGAAGGAGGTAAGTCACGGCCGCAGTACACACACACACTTACCTCTTCACATTAGTCAGAGGAAAGAGACATCAAGTAGGATCTTGACCGAGATAGCAATTTCACAGTAACTAACTAACAAGTATGACGTCGCCTCTGACTCGACGTGCGACGTGTATCCGCTAAGTTGTATAAAACTGTGTAAAGAGTTTATGATCAATCGTGTGGATTCAGAAAGGGACGTTCTCGTAATGATACTTCATTTATAATTAGACAAATTATTGAAAACCATCGTGAATTTGACTTAGAAACGCAATTAGCAAGTATTGATTTTGAGAAAGCCTTTAATGAGGGAAAGAGACCCCTTTGTGAAAAATATTGTAAATAAAAGGTTTTGTAAAACATCTTATTAATGTCACAGAGAGGCTATATATAAACACAGAAGTAGTTATAAGATCAGGTTCAAAAGCGTCGGATGAAACTTTAATAAATCATGTTGTTCGACAAGGGTTCAGTCTATCTCCCACTTTATTTAATTTGTATACTAACAACCCAGTTATGGAGTGGAAAGATGAAATACACTTAGGAATTAAAATAGGATTTACCGTTGCATTAAGATGACCAGAAAATTAGGCGGGAAACAGAAGATAACTTACGAAGAGCATTCAAAAGGGGACGTACAAACGAAGACAAGCGAAGGCTAGTAGAGATTCGTGCGTCTGTGAAAATATCTATGCGCTAAGCATACATACAACTACTACCACCGTCACACCTTAGCAAAAGATCTGGCAGAGAACCCTAGAAAATTCTGATGGTACGTAAAATCACTAAGCTGGTCTAAGGCTTCCACTCAGTACCTTGTTCACTAGTCTGGTGTAGCAGTTAAAGATAGCAAAACGAAAGCTGAAGTTCAAAATTTCACGTTCAAGAAATCGTTCACCCAGGAGAACCGTACAAATATACCGTCATTTGACCACCGGACAGACTCCCGTATGCACGATGTAGAAATAAGCACACGTGGCGTAGAGAAGCAACTTAAAGATTTGAAAGCAACTAAATCACCAGGTGCGGATGGAATCCCAGTTTGATTTTACAGTGAGTACTCTACGGCACTGGTCCCTTACCTAGCATACATTTATCGTGAATCCCTCCCCAGTACAAAATCCCAAGCGACTGGAAAAAAGCGCAGTGACTCCAGTGTATAAGAAAGGTAAAAGAACGGACCCGCATAGTTACAGACCAATATTCCTAATTTTTGTTCGCGGCAGAATCCGTGAACACATTCTCAGTTAGAATATAATAAATTTTCTTGGGGCTAAGCAGCTTACGTCCACGAATCAGCACGGTTTTAGAAAGCATCTCTCGTGCGAAACTCAGCTTGCCCTTTTCTCACATCATATACTGAAAACTATAGAGCACAGGTAGTCCCAGTCTTCAAGAAGGGTCGTCGAGCAGATGCGCAAAACAATAGACCTATATCTCTGACGTCGATCTGTTGTAGAATTTTAGAACATGTGTTTTGCTCGAGTATCATGTCGTTTTTGGAAACTCAGAATCTACTATGTAGGAATCAACATGGATTCCGGAAACAGCGATCGTGTGAAACCCAACTCGCTTTATTTGTTCATGAGACCCAGAAAATATTAGATACAGGCTCCCAGGTAGTTGCTATTTTTCTTGACTTCCGGAAGGCGTTCGATACAGTTCCGCACTGTCGCCTGATAAACAAAGTAAGAGCCTACGGAATATCAGACCAGCTGTGTGGCTGGATTGAAGAGTTTTTAGCGAACAGAACACAGCATGTTGTTATCAACGGAGAGACGTCTACAGACATTAAAGTAACCTCTGGCGTGCCACAGGGGAGTGTTATGGGACCATTGCTTTTCACAATATATATAAATGACCTAGTAGATAGTGTCGGAAGTTCCATGCGGCTTTTCGCGGATGATGCTGTAGTATACAGAGAAGTTGCAGCATTAGAAAATTGTAGCGAAATGCAGGAAGATCTGCAGCGGATAGGCACTTGGTGCAGGGAGTGGCAACTGACCCTTAATATAGACAAATGTAATGTATTGCGAATACATAGAAAGAAGGATCCTTTATTGTATGATTATATGATAGCGGAACAAACACTGGTAGCAGTTACTTCTGTAAAATATCTGGGAGTATGCGTGCGGAACGATTTGAAGTGGAATGATCATATAAAATTAATTGTTGGTAAGGCGGGTACCAGGTTGAGATTCATTGGGAGAGTCCTTAGAAAATGTAGTCCATCAACAAAGGAGGTGGCTTACAAAACACTCGTTCGACCTATACTTGAGTATTGCTCATCAGTGTGGGATCCGTACCAGATCGGGTTGACGGAGGAGATAGAGAAGATCCAAAGAAGAGCGGCGCGTTTCGTCACAGGGTTATTTGGTAACCGTGATAGCGTTACGGAGATGTTTAACAAACTCAAGTGGCAGACTCTGCAAGAGAGGCGCTCTGCATCGCGGTGTAGCTTGCTCGCCAGGTTTCGAGAGGGTGCGTTTCTGGATGAGGTATCGAATATATTGGTTCCCCCTACTTATACCTCCCGAGGAGATCACGAATGTAAAATTAGGGAGATTAGAGCGCGCACAGAGGCTTTCAGACAGTCGTTCTTCCCGCGAACCATACGCGACTGGAACAGGAAAGGGAGATAATGACAGTGGTACGTAAAGTGCCCTCCGCCACACACCGTTGGGTGGCTTGCGGAGTATAAATGTAAATGTAGATGTAGATACAACAGGCAGATTACGTATTCCTATATTTCCGGAAAGCATTTGACACGGTGCCCCATTGCAGGCTGATAACGAAGGTACTAGCATATGGAATATGTTCACAGATATGTGAGTGGCTCGAAAACTTCTTAAATAATAGAACCCAGTGTGTTGTTCTCGAAGGCGAGTGTTCATCAGAGAGAAGGGTATTGTCAGGAGTGCCCCAGGGAATTGTGACAGGACCGCTGTTGTCCTCTATATACAGAAATGATTTGGCGGACAGGGTAGGCAGCAGTTTGCGGTTGTTTGCTGGTGATGCCATGCTGTACGGTAAGGTGTCTTAGTTGAATGACTGTAGGAGATACAAGATGACTTAGACAAAATTTCCAGTTGGTGCTATGAATGGCAGCTAGCCCTAAAGCGGAAAAATGTAAGTCAATACAGATGAGTAGAAAGAACAAACCTACAATGTTCGGATACAGTATTACTAGTGTCCAACTTGACACAGTCAAGTCGTTTAAATATCTGGGCGTAACGTTGTATAACGTTATGTGGTGGAAAGGGCTAGTGAAAACTGTGCTGGGGAAAGCAAATAGTCGACTTCGGTTTGGTGGGAGAATTTTAGGAAAGAGTAGTTCAGCTGCAAAGGAGACCGCATATAGGACGCTAGTGCAACCTATTCTTGAGTGAGTACTGTTCGGTGTTTGGGCTTTGCATCAGGTCGGATTGAAGGAAGACATCGAAGCAATTCAGAGGAGGGCTGCTAGATTTGTTACCGGTAGGTTCGAATAAAACGTAAATTTTACGAAGGTTCTTCGGGAACTCAAATGGGAATCCCTGGAGGGAAGGCGGTGTTACTTTCGGGAAACTTTTATTTAAAAAATTTAGAAAACCGGCATTTGAAGCTGACTGCTGAACGTACTACCGCCAACATACATCGGTCGTAAGGACCACGAAGGTAAGATACGAGAAATTAGGGCTTATACGGAGGCTCACCGACAGTCGTTTCTTCCTCGCTCTATTTCCGGGTGGAACAGGAGGATAAATGGCAAATAGTAGTACAGGGTACCCTCCGCCACGCACCTTACGGTGGCTTGCGGAGTATCTATATGGATGGAGATGTAGACATAGATTGAGTCAAAATGCAATATATTACAGCCTAACTATATCTGCAAAGAAGACAAAGGTAGTGGCTTTCAAAAGAAAGAATTCACTCAGATCGAAAATAATAATAAATGATAAAATCTTAGAACAAGTATACGCTTTCAGCTATCTGGAATGTGATATTAGCTGTAACTTGGGCAAATAAATATCAAGCAATCTGTGGAACAACTAGAAAAATTTTGGGAAGAATAACAAGAAAAGAAAGAGAAATAAAATTCTATAAAATCATGGCTGTAGCTACTCCTCTATATAGTTCCGAATCATGGACAGTAACAAAAAAAGAAAAATCATGTGTACAAGACATATGTAAGAGACTACAATAAAATGGACAATGTAAAGAATGAAACAATAAGACCATATTTTAAAATATTTTTGTTAATATCGAGATAGAAATGGAAGGATCATGTTGATAGAGTGACAGAAAACAAACTGCCACAAACGATAATGAATTATCGACCGACTGGAAAGAAAGAAGTAGGTAGACCTTGTAAGAGATGGATGATGGATGGATGGATGTTAGAGACCGGGATAGGTGATTACATGACGACGGTGTGGTAAGGTGTGGCGAGGGGTTGGCACGCTGTTCTGCCGTCTGCCTGTGCTCTGTGTACGGTTCTCACGGGAGACGCCTGCTTCCCCCCTCCCCCATCCCTTTCCCTCCCCACCCCCTCCACCCAGTTCCTCTCCCAGCATCTGATAAACGCCGCTCTTGTGCCACGCGAGACTTTTTCTTCGGCCCTACATCTCTCATGCAGTCTGACAGTTTTCTTCCTTCTTGTTCCAATATCTTCTGGGATACGTCGCCTTCCAGTTTTTTCGACTGTGCGCCCTTCTGCTACTGACGCATTTAAAGTTTCCGTCATACACTTTTACAGTGAGCAGCGCTGATGTAGCATCGCATGCATAAACAGATCTGACAGAATAAAAATGTACTGATAACAGTTGCGCGTTTAGGTAGCCCTGTTTCTTGCTAACAGCGCCGGTGCAGATATTGATCTCGACTAAGCGCCTGAAATACAAAAATCTCGCAAAAGCAGTGATAGGGTAACAGGGAACAAATATGCAACAAATATCTAACACGACAGAATATTAGACTCTCCGGGAATTTTTTCGCAAACTAAACTCTTGGTAAAGCACTTTTTAAGTCATCTCGCTCACGGAACTGCAGAGACATCAAATAAATAGCAGCGAATATGATCTTACTCGTGATCCAAATATGATGGTATCAGTCTGAGAGATACCCGTTTTTTCTGCATTTCTTGTTTTGGGTTCACATACGATGTAGTCTCGTATCCTCCTCGCCGTAATTTTATAACATATTAATAATACAAAATATTTTAACGCTCTTTCAAGATGACGATGACGACGACGACGACGATGATGATGATATATTTAAACTGTTCAGCAGCATGGTCAACAGCGGCATTTTTGGATATCAACGTACTCTTCTCGTGGTTTGAAATATGTCTGCTTTCTCATGCGAAACTGCTGCGACAATAATTGCCTAAAAATATGTATTAGCAGCTTTCTTCACATTTCTGGCTTTGTAGACGCAAATATGCTGTTCGTATCTTTTAAAATCCCCTATCATTCGGAAAAGTGCCCTTATGACACACTGCCCCTTATGTGGCCTGCTTATTAGTTAGACAAAAAAACCTGGGCCGAGCCAACCAGCTGAAGCTCATTGACATCCTCCCTAAAACTTTTCAGGTGGGCGGCCTGACTTGTCGAAGATTTGAAAATTCTTTGTCGCAGTTGTCGCTCTCAGTTGGGATAGTAGACAAGTCAGCAGACAAGCAGACGACTGCCTTTATGTCAGGATACGAAACACATGTAGTGAAAATGATATATCACAACTATGTATCGATGGATCATCAGGCCAGAGGAGGAAATTTTCAATCAATTGACAGCACCTGGTCTGTCACATGCGGGTGATCGATTTGATCAAGTGCACTTCTTGTTGGCCGGCCGTTGTGGCCGTGCGGTTAAAGGCGCTTCAGTCTGGAACCGCGTGACCGCTACGGTCGCAGGTTCGAATCCTGCCTCGGGCATGGATGTGTGTGATGTCCTTAGGTTAGTTAGGTTTAATTAGTTCTAAGTTCTAGGCGACTGATGACCTCAGAAGTTAAGTCGCATAGTGCTCAGAGCCATTTGAACCATTTGAACCACTTCTTGTTTAGGACAAATAGGAGTTCGCCACTCACTAATATCGTTTCTGAAACTCTCTTAAGATACTAGGTCCTCAAATAAGTAAAACAACATAAGCTAGCCAGCGAAACAGCATATGCACTCAAGATTTATTGTATTATCAATATGAACTGTGTTGGGTTACTTCATTTTAACAGTCGGTTTGTGGACAATATCTCTTGCGTCCGCCTCGTTCCAATGTTGAAGCAAGAGAAAGATGGATGTAACAACATAAAATTCGATTAAAGAAAGACAAAAACAAAATTGTAGAAACCATACAGCCTACATGAGCGATGCAACGGGCGTTAAGCTACATAATCTAGTAGTCAGTCATCCCTGCCGACACACGCTACGTGAACATTGCAGTCCTGAAGCATTATAATCACTGCATATCATCACTAGTATTTCACAGCAGTCACCCCGAAAACTCGTCTAATTGCTAGTACGACAAATATCTGACATGTATCGGCTGAAACGCATTTTTTTGGGAACTCACGAATGGCAAGTCGAGTGTAAGCATTCTAATGCTTCATTTCTCCAAAAGCTCACGCGTCCATGCTACTATCAAATGAAATATTGTTTTCACATTTTGTTAAACACAGTATACTCTCATATGAGTGATATACATTTTATTCGAGATTTTTAGCGTCAGCCACAATATCCTACAAAATGAAATTCATAAGTGTTACTGCTTTATTATACGAATTTAAAAATAAATAGAAAAGTATGCCGGAAAGATAATATTCTGTTATATAAGACAAAGTGGGTAAGCGTGAGAGCCGGCCCTGGTGGCCGAGCGGTTCTAGGCGATACAGTCTGGAACCGCGCGACCTCTACGGTCGCAGGTTCGAATCCTGCCTCGGGCATGGATGTGTGTGATGTCCTTAGGTTAGTTAGGTTTAAGTACTTCTAAGTTCTAGGGGACTGATGACCTCAGAAGTTAAGTCCCATTGTGCTCAGAGCCATTTGAACCATTTTTTAAGCGTGCGACTACAAATCCAAAGGTTGCGAGTTCAGACCTGAGTCGGTCCAAGGATTTCTTCCGTTAGTTAACGCTTGCAATGTAAAAAGTACCAGATTGGACGTCGGTTTCGAGCCCCCGTTAAAAGCATGTGACAATGTAACTGGCTGGGTAAGGCATTCTACAGATCGCAGGATGACAACTGTGGTGTTCAATACTGTTTTCAGGTTTAGGACAGCTTTATCTTTATAATTAGGTATATATACTTTGCTGCCAAGTCATTCGCTGGAACACGAATCATTCTACGGACACGTTAGTATCATATACTGAAGTACTCTGCTAGAGACCCATTACGGTTCTCGGCGTAGTGTTGTGTGTGTATTTTGTATTGTGTGGATACCTTCAATGAGCTGTCTCACAGTCTAGTAAGGCACTGTGGCACAGTTTACGCTTATATCTCTGTCGTTATCGATAAAAGTGGTTTGTAAGAAACGAAGAAGTTAAAGCGGATGCCGTGATACCTCACACTTTACCAAAGGCAAGCGCCACACCGACCGGTGACAGAAATCGTACGCCACCAATTCTCTTCCTCTTGCCGGCCAAATACTCTCGATGAAAATTTCTTAATCATCAGTATTCCACCACACTACCTGCTTTCCCACAGTTCGGCTCTACGTTATGGATCTTGGGTACTGAGACATAAAATACAAATGGATAAATGTAACTTTAAGTGAAGAAGTACAGTAGCGATCAACACGAAGAATGGTTCCCTGTCTATCGTGTTTTATTAAGTGCGATTCTTCACCTGATATAGTTTTTGCCTCGTTAAAGATGTTTGTAATCTCTATTCACCCATACTAATTGTGGCCAATGGGTTTTCGTAACTTCATTTACCACCGGGATACAGGTATAAACTTTGATTTTTTTAAAAAGTAAGTAAATAAAAAAACTGGAAGTATGGCTTTTATACTTACCAGAATGTGTATGAAACAAATGCAGTGATAGAACCCATTTGTAGGTATGACCAAGAAATTACGGAGTGGAGATGTATTGAAAATGGGAATTTTTGTGCTGGAATTGCGCACCGCCCGAAAGTTTACTCCACACTGTCGAGAGTGGCGTAAACATCGAGTATCGCTGGCCTCGGAGCCGCTAGTTACCATAGAGAATGGAATAAATAGAAAGACCAACACCTTCTGGGTCAATTTTTATTTTACTTGATAACCTGTTTCGACCGATTATTTTACCTCATCTCACATTCATTAACTGCTAAAATGGAAAGAAAAGGGGATACGATGCCAAAGATAGTAGCAAAGTGACGTGAAAATATAAACAGTGGCAGTTTGCAAATCTTACCGAAAGCGCTGGTCCCCAGTTCACAAAGATTCAGTTAAAACCACCAAAGTTTAAAATTACATGTGTATATGTAATTTTAAACTTTATTTTTCTTAGGTTTTTACTTTAAACTGTTAGCTTATTGCGAAAGTGTTTTTTAGTATATAAGGAAGCAGAAGCCGCATCAAAATGTACGTGTAACTTCCTTGGTAGTTCAGTTTCCATAAATTAAGCAGTTTAAACTGTATCTTTGCTAATTCACAATTTGCAGTTTGCGGTAATTCAGTATGACCTACTTCGCACTGTTTTATTTTTATTTTGCGTACTGCCACTGTTGCATTTTTATGTCATTTTGCTACAGTCTTTGTTCTGTCGCACACCCTTTTGTTTCCCTTTTAGCATTTAATGGATCGGAGGATGACCTAAAAATACGGGTAGCAACAGTTTAGCAAATAAAATAAAAGAGTGACCTAGACGAGTCCACTCTTTCTACACACTGGAAGTGGTCATGGTGCTCTGCGACCGTTATGTCTTCTATTATAAACTGAATAAAGTTCCGGAGGCACACGATTCAAATAGTGGCAACAACATCATAGGGACCACCCCGTTTTGTGTAATACATTAAATGAATTGGCAACTACGAATGAGGACAACCAGAAGCTGTAGAATGGAATGATGACAAGAAAATTTGTGCCGGATCGGGACTCGAACTCGGATTTCCCACTTACATTTTATGTATTTCCACTCTTTACTGTCATGACACAGTTCCTTTTTCTTTAAAGAAAAAAGTCGATGCCGGTATCCCACTGATTAACAGTCGCAATACCAAGAGAGGGTCCTAGTTAGGTACTTTTTATTTCAAAATTTTGAAAAATTATTTATTTTTTATATTTTAATCTTCTACGAGATTCCTTAAGTGTTTTAAATTTTTCAGTGAAACTTAACCCACAAATTTAAGTGTCAGTAGTATAAGTAACTTTTCACGATAAATGTCGTATTCGATGCTTTCAGATTCAGGACCCGACTTACACATCAATATCTCTTTAAAAAGTACGTTGTGAGTAAACGCCAACAATACTTAACGAAACTCACATTTTTTAAAAAAATTTTATGGTGGTCATGGTATTACATGTTGCTGAAAGTGCATTGGTGTTCTAAAACTGTGCTAAAAGATATTTTCACTCTCTGAACGCCACAAACATGCTACAACCATTCTGAAAAGAATGTTGTTAATATCAGTCAACAACAGTTAACAAATTTGAAATTCTTCCAATCCATATGTGGCATACAGCTAACCAGTGCTTAACAGTATTGGTTAAAACAATCTTGGTTGCAATTTTAGTTTTTATTTTATTTTTAAACTACGCGTTTCGCCTTATTTAGGCATCTTCAGGTTATCTTAATTTGATATTTCTTAGAACGATCCTTTAGTCAGTGTAGCTAAAAGGTATCGTCGAAACTATCAGGCCAACATCGCCTTCGTTAAACTCAGTAAAAACTTTTATAGATGGACGCGAGTGACTCCAAGACCTGCATAACGCGTTCCCGTTCACAGGAGCGAGTAACAGAATAGAAAAGTTTTTACTGAGTTTAACGAAGGCGATGTTGGCCTGGTATATTCGACGATGCCCTTTGGCTACACTGACTAAAGGATCCTTCTAAGAAATACCAAATTAAGATAACCTGAAGATGCCTGAATAAGGCGAAACGCGTAGTTGAAAAATAAAAAACTAAAATTGCAGCCAAGACTGTTTTTATCCAATACTAACAAATTTGATGGGTTTTTTTGTAAATTTTATTAGGGTGGACATAAAGTCAACCTCCTCCCCCTCCCCTTGGTAACAAACGTTACTGAAAATATGTTGGTTTTGGGAGTGTTAATGAAGTTGCAAAGCCGCGCGGGATTAGCCGAGCGGTCTCGGGCGCTGCAGTCATGGACTGTGCGGCTGATCCCGACGGAGGTTCGAGTCCTCCCCCGGGCATGGGTGTGTTTGTCCTTAGGATAATTTAGGTTAAGTAGTGTGTAAGCTTAGGAACTGATGACCTTAGCACTTAAGTCCCATAACATTGCACACACATTTAAACATTTTTGAAGTTGCAAAAACTGGTTGGTCCACCTTTCATGCCCATTTCTAAACTACATTAAATATAGATGTATATATGTGTACATGCGATATGTGTGCTGGACAGTGAGTGACGGGCGCCTTTTTGTGTGTTGGCAGCAAAACTACCTGATGCGCTACGGCTACCTGCCTCAGTCGGACAAGGAGACGGGCAACCTGCGCACCGAGGAGCAGCTCCGAGACGCGCTGCGCGAACTGCAGGTGAGTCACTCTGCTGTCTGTCCAATGTCTGCAGCGTCAGGCGCCGCTAGGACAGGGGGGATATAATAAGCAAAAGTTAGGCACACTACTCCGTGGGAAGTGTTTGCCGTCCTATGTTCAACCGGCAAGCAAAATGGGAATACACTTCAACATAATAGTTGACCAGTACACAACCACACTCAAGCAGCAGCACGAGATATATTAACACGGCCTGAAAAAAAAAAAAAGAAAAAAAAAACATGAAGCACCCAGCATGGGAGGAGGAAACGAAATGAGAGTTCACGGACTAAGAGCTTATGTGATGTTATTTCAATAATTACAAATTCGAGTCAAATTACCAAAGAACTTGGCTTTATAAACACACTTATCAGTATGACGTTGCACCCTCGTTGGCCTGGATCCATGCCATGATTCGTTTGGGAATGGTGTAGTAAAGCCGTTGCACCCCCTCCTCCAGCAAGCTGGTCTACAACTGTTGTAACTGGTCATTGATGTCCTGCATACTGACACCGGGACGGAGTTGACATCCGAGCTCTTCTCGCACATCTTATATCGAGGACAGTCGTGGGCAGTACCTCAACATCACGCAGACAGGCCATAGAGTCAAATGCGGACGAGCATTGTCTTGCTGAAAAATAGCACCCTAGTACTGTCGCTTGAGAGGTAACACATGACCTGTCTGTGCCACTAGACTTCCCTCACTCACTAGCCGTACTGGTCATACCCGACGGGTCCCCACACAACGACGCCAGGTGTAATACAGTTGCGCCTCTCGAAAACACTGGAATAGTGGGACCCCGCCCCAGATCGCCTCCGTAAAGAAGATGGTCAACTGACGTAGTGCAGAACTGAACAGATTGCGATGCAACACATAAAAGGTCCATGCTCCCCGGTCATGGCATCACTCTAGACGGCAGGCGCAGATGTGAATGGGTCATGATGTGCTTGGTGCACAGTGTGGCCATCTTCCCTTGTGGTGATCGGACGTGGTCGACCGGTACCTTGACAATGCGTATACCTGCCCTCACGGTTCCGTGCAGTCCAACATCGGGCCACTGTCATATCTGCATGCTCTACATATCCAGATACAGCACGAATAGACCATCTGGCCGGATGGAGGTCCACAAAAAATGGTTCAAATGGCTCTGAGCACTATGGGACTTAACTTCTGAGGTCATCAGTCACCTAGAACTTAGAACTACTTAAACCTAACTAACCTAAGGACATCGCACACATCCATGCCCGAGGCAGGATTCGAACTTGCGACCGTAGCGACCCCGCGGTTCCAGACTGTAGCGCCTGGAACGGCTCGGCCACCCCGGCCGGCACAAAAGAAGTGTTTCCTTCTGAAACGTAAGATGTGTGTAACGAATCTGTTTCATATTTCTGTACGAAAATGTAAATGAAGAACACTTGAATATAGTAATAATATTTTTTCCGATATAAAAATAACTAAATTTTATTTTTGCTTCAGTTTCCACCATAGTCGTGTTCAAAAAATTTTATTTGTAGTGACTAGATTCAGACTAAATTGTCCATTCTCAAACCATGGCCTCTTCGTTGTAAATGTTAGCGTACATTTCGTTTACAACGAAGGCTACTGCATGAGAATGGACATGTAATCCGAATCTAGTCACAACAAATAAAAATTTTTGAACACAACTGTGACGGAAGCTGAAGAAAAAACAAAATGTAATAATCCCAGTTGCTGGTCTTCACACCTATACTAGGTTGGAACTTCATGAAATTGACTGGTCCTGTAATTTCTTTACAATGCGTATCATTTGAAACACATATCGTTAATTTCGTGATCCATGTGACATTCGTTACTGTAACACGTTTCTCGTCTCCAACCATGTGTATCTCGTAGTGGTTTCAAATATGTAGGTAGAACCATGGCATCTCAAAGCATAATTTGCCAGTTTCGCTGCCAAAATTGCACAATTTATCGCCTCGCAGGCCTCGTACCCGACGTACTTCCGTGTCGTGCTGGTTGCCTTATCCGCAGGCGTTATCCAGATCCCAGCCAACATCACTGTCTTCATTGAAAACGCGAGTGCCGTGTCTGTCTTACCAAGTCTAGTGTTTCTAGAGACGATGTGAACATTCTACAGGAGGTGGTGGCCCAATTGTATTCGAGAGGACAGCGCTTAAAATCCCCGTCCAGCCGCTCAGGTTTAGGTTTTCCGTGATTTTCCTAAATGGTAGAATGGTTTCTTTCAAAGGGACATGGGCGGATTCCGTTCACCATCCTTCACAAACTCGAACTTGAGCTTCGTCTCTTGATGGTCTACGAGGCCTATAATCTTCCTTCCTTTTCAAACTATTTAGGTTTAAAAATAATGTAGTGACAGACCGTGCACGAACTGCACAAATTGAACAAAGTGCGACGTACTCATGATTAAACACTTTTCTATACGAGCGCTGATTCATATTCTGCGAGATACATATAAGCCCTTTCAACTGGCATTGTAAGAGTAATAACTCGTCCATGTCACACATCATATGTAGATGTGTCACTTCAGAGATACATTTTTACTCGCGCCGTTCTCGCTACGCTAGCACTCTTTCAGTGCTTGACAAAGAATGTTCTTCTGGTTTGCGTCTAGTCACCTACTAGCGATATGGCAGGTACGTTCTTAAAACAAGCTCAAGTGTCAAGTGCCCTACACAATGGTCACAAACCAATATTTCCTTTCTACACAATGTTCACACTAAATATCATACTACTGCATCTTGCCGCAGATATATTACGTTACAGTGTGTAACGTCGTTGGTTTAATTTGCTATGAAAACGGTGCTGCTATTCAAGACCATAAAAGTGGGTTAAAAGCTGTGAGCTGTCTGGGGAAGTTAACCTTGCATTACTGCGCAACTGTTTCACCTGTGTATCCAGTCTAGCTTACCAAATTCCCAACCAGAGTAACATTAATTATAATCTTTTAATAGTCATACGACAACCGGTGATATATATAAAAAAAAGAGAATTTAAATAAAAAGAAATAAATCAGTTTGTATTTGGAAATTTATTTTAACATTGATCATTGAAATTTCAGCATCTTAAACTAGATTCATAACTAAACTGGTGCCTTATTTAGGATTGTGAAAATGTGAGATTGTAATCTTACAGAACACATCAAATATGGAGCCAAGATTGGGAGACTGCATACAACACTGCATTCATAAAATAACACACGAAGAACGTTAAAACATATGCAAGAGGAAATTAACCACAACCAACCAATTCAATTTTCACCCAAAGAAGTTACGTTCGTAGCACAATCCTGTCCGTCATGTAATTACCGCACACTGATATACTAAATTCATACTAACTCTCTGTGAAATCTTCCCAAAAAGAATAGCTGAGGGTTACTTTGATGATTACACCACATGCCTCACGTGCTCGACTTGGTTTACACAAAGAGTGTAACTCCACAATAATTTTGATAATTAAAATAAATTACATCGAAAATCAATTTAAAAAAGAAAAACCTCGAACTGGTTACTATCGTCTTACTATTAACCTGATGGGTCAAACAATTGTATAAGCACGTGGTAATGGTCTCACAAAGTACACCCCACGTGGGTTGAACATAAAGAAAAGTTGCTATATTGAAAAATATTGTCAAGACGAGACGTTATAATCTCACGGACATTCGCATTTAAGATTGATGAACTTAGTTAAGAGTTACTGATCAACACGTGGTTCCACTTTACTCACAAAGTAGTGACAAAGCAACTACCGGAATATATTCTGAACTTCACACTCGAATTACACTGCGTTGCAATTTAAGATAACATTAGATATTTTAGAACTAAACCTGAAATAAAGGTGATTAAATTTTCAGTTAGGCTGAACTTAAGAAATCCATTGTCCTACGGACTTAGCAGACACGCGCTTAGCCGGAGATCCTACCACTTCAGACGCTCACCGCGGACAGACTGACCTGGTCCCTTCCTGAGGGTAGCTCACAAATACAAACGGAAGTGGCCAGAGGGGCAGCTTCCTATACCAACATGACAAGGGACGGACAGGGTCGTACTAAGGATAGAAACCTCTTTGCTTTTAGAAAGCGTAGCTACCTGTTCCGACGTTGGTCCTACTGTTCTCTAGCAGACAGGCTTGTCTGCTACCCTCAAGCATGCAACAAGAAATACATTTGCTCATTTATCCTCTCACACAGAAGGGAAGGGGGATGACAGTATCTTATCATATACAATACATAAAAGAAAGCGGATGTAGGTTCCGTATGAGACTGTGTGACATGAATTACATATAAACTGTGTTTTAAAGTGTAGTAGTGTGACAGATCGAGCTTGTTTATGTGTAAAAGTAACACGTTCCACTACTCAGTCTCCTCCCAGATAGTCAGAAACGCCACAGTAAATTTAGAAGAGGAATTTATGCCGTAAATGACAACAGATTTAAGAAATTAACATGAAAGGAATCCAACAGAGACCTTTCAAGTGTTCAACGCATTTTAATATGCACATTGACATCTTCGTGTAGCTTAATGCACAGCGCACTGGTCTGCGAGACAGGAAAGTTAACCAGGGTCTAACCGGCGTCAGTCAGGCAACTGGCCAACCAGGGAGTGTTTATTAGGAACCTTAATTTCCACCTCTTAGGATACGATGTAGAAACAGTTAAAATATAATAACACACATAATAAAATTTACACGATTCAGAGGCAGATGGCAAGCGGGACTTGCCTACTGGGAGAAGAAGTACGTCGGACGGCAGAAGTAAAATAAAATGAGAACAGCAGGTTTCCTATGATGTAATAAATGCTTGGAAAGGGAGAATAATTTTTACGAAAACAACGATTTCGTACATGTTCATCAACAGCCCTTCTGAACAAAGGTTCTAAGCTTGTTCTGAAACACCTGCAGATGGCTTCTACTATGTTTCATGCAGAGACGTGATACGCCAACTTCTGATTCACGAATAAAAAAGGTGGGTCGAGGTTGGGAGCGGTGCAGTGGGAGGCAGAGAAGTGACAATATCCTTACAGTATTGCGGCAATATATTCCAAACTTTATGAGATTTAGGGAAGCGCAGTGCATTATCTCTCGTGCACAAAGTGAGCACCCTTAGGTGATGGTGCTCGGGGAAGGACTCTTTCGACCACCGGCTACTGCACAGCTGGCCACAACGAGCATATCCTAGAGGCGAGGCCGTCAATCAAGCTAGTGCCCAAGAGACAGTAAAATCCTTGCCTCATTACAATCCGATTCATATGTAAAACATTCTCGGTTTTCTTGCCGCGTCAATTCGGGATAAAATCTCAAGCTTTCACGATTACCTCCGTCGTCATCGTCAGGAGCAACTGACTGTCTTCACTGCTGCTGTTCGATGAAACAAAAATTCTGTCCCATGCCCTCACGTACTGGGATTCTGTTATTAAGGAGGCTGTTGAAATAAGAATGAGCCAAAAGAACTTTAACCGCGATAGCGGATACCGTCTGAGCTGTGCATGGAAACGAGAGCTTGATGCAGAGAAGCAGCAGAGACGTTCCTTCCAAGGTTTACATTCCAATGGAAGCGGTGGCACCACCGGCACTCACACTGACACCGTCTGCGACAGCAGTACGTAATCGCCGACCAATCACAAGCCGACCAATCAGAAGCCGTCCACGGGCTATAAAAGGCTACCACAGCAGCAGTGAAGACAGTCAGTTGCTCCTGGCGACGACGACGGAGATAATCGTCGAAAGCTTAAGATTTTATCCCAAATCGACGCGGCAAGAAAACCGAGAAAGTTTTACATATAAGTGCCGTCGCGAAAGACTTCGTTCCCACAATCAGATTCAGATGATAGCTTCTTCCAACACTGAACCCTTCAGCCTGGGAAATCAGTGAAAAGCAATTATTTAACGTAAGCACACTGGACAAAAATTCACTCCGACCAGACATCGTGTTAAAACCCTGTTACACTGTCTCTAGCAGCCGTCCGGTGTGGCCGAGCGGTTCTAGGCGCTTCAGTCTGGAACCGCGCGACCGCTACGGTCGCAGGTTCGAATCCTGCCTCGGGCATGGATGTGTGTGATGTCCTTAGGTTAGTTAGGTTTAAGTAGTTCTAAGTTCTAGTGGACTGATCACCGCAGATGTTAAGTCACGTAGTGCCCAGAGCCATTTTTGAACTGTCTCTAGCTTTGATAATAAACACATTTCGACGAGCGAGACAATCTACAGGTTCCTTCAGCTGAAGCCACTCATCGATTATTTGATATCACAGAGACACCAAACTGCGATGATGTTCATTCCTACGTTTCATTCTGTATTCCAAATAGCCCCAGATATTTACTACAGGATTAAGATACGGTTATTTTTTAGGCTAGTCGAGGTACGAAAGCATGCATGAGGTTTTTCAAACCAGGAACGTATGCCTGCAGTCTTCTGAACACGGCTGTTGTCATCTTGGAAGAGAGAAGTGTCCACAGCATACTCATCATGAAGATTTCGAAGGTTGGGCAATCTCTGGTGACCGAGAGACTTTAAGTAAGCATCCTGGTTCACGTTCACAGTGAGCTGAATGACAGCGCCAAATTCATGTTACGAAAAACGCCCCCAAAACGTCACAAAACCACCCCCGGTCTGAGCTACACCCTCGACGTTCGCTGCGGGGTAAGCACTTCATCGGATCGACGGTGCACTCTACGCCTTGAATCATTTGCAACATTAGGTTTTGCTGTGAGCAACGGCCTTTTGCGAGATACTCTATCGAAAATTTCAATTGCATCCCATTTCCTTCGCATAGGGTTTCAAACCGATTGTCCTCGAGATAGCGTGACACCCGTCTCCGTTGAAATGGTTCAAATGGCACTGAGCACTATGGGACTTAACATCTGAGGTCATCAGTCCCCTAGACTTAGAACTACTTAAACCTAATTAACCTAAAGACATCACATACATCCATGCCCGAGGCAGGATTCGAACCTACAACGGTAGCAGCAACGCGGTTCCGGACTGAAGCGCCTAGAACTGCTCGGCCACAGCGGCCGGCCCCGTCTCCGTTCCCTGTCGTTTAGGATCTTTTCAGAATCACTGTTTCTTCTCCGTGTTACTCTTACATTGCTTCAACTGGTGCATCGCAGACGCGTTGAATGGTCCACGTTTATCCAAAAACAGATTGGACAACGGCATTCAGAGCGTGGTCACAGGCACATTAAAATGTAATAGCTCCTTTCGTCCATTCTGTGACGTCTCCACGGCCTACTGCGGTGACAGCATACAACCGTCTGACAGGTACACACCACTTCAGTGGCGGAGAGTCATATAACCGACTCGCACCAGTTGTAAGCCATCTACAGCGATCCACACCGACCGCTGTGCACTTTTAATGGTGTGACTGACATTCCACAACTACATCTACATCTGCTGTCCGCAAGCTACGTTATGGTATACGAAGGAGGGTACTTTCTGTGACGTTATCTCTTAACTACTTTCTTGCTCCAACTGCAAACGATCCATGGGAAGAACGACAGGCGCTAAGCCTTCGGGTGAACTCGAATCTTTCACGGTCTCTTCGCGAATATGTGTAGGACACTGGTTCACTCCTACGGTCGCAGGTTCGAATCCTGCCTCGGGCATGGATGTGTGTGATGTCCTTAGGTTAGTTAGGTTTAAGTAGTTCTAAGTTCTAGGGGACTGATGACCTCAGAAGTTAAGTCCCATAGTGCTCAGAGCCAACTGGTTCACTCCTTTAGGTACGTACGCTCTCGGAAATGTAAAAATCGAGGGTACCATAAAGTGAACTTAAATATCGCTTTAGCAGCCGTGTCTGTTTGCCGGAAAGCCATGAAGGTGTTACGGCTAGTGTTGGCCGTTTGGATGGGCTTGCGCGTTGAGGATGGCAGCCAGGCGCTCGCGGAGCGAGTGGGGGGCGGTGAGGCGTGTCAGTGCGCACGACACGTCTGCTCGACGCAGCGTGCCCCGGGGGCAGACAGGCAGCGCCCTTCGCACCACCACCCTCACCCCACCCCCTTCTCCTGGCCCTTACCCTGCAGGACCCACATCAACTCGAGCAGTGCTGCGGGCGCCACCGACACGGCCCCCTGCTCCTCTTCACTGGCGTGCTATGAGAACGGCGGGCGCCAGGAGCAGGTTCCGTACGCGACAGCCTGAAGTTTTCCCTATATTTCCTAATTTTGTACCTGAGGATGTGCTTCTGTTCGAAGCGCTCCTTCGTCTCATCTCCGAAGAAGTAGTGGCGAAGTATTAGTCAATCTCGGGGCGCGAGACAAATTAGGCGACTCCTTAATCATTAGCCATATTGGCAGATTCGTTTTTCGTGACCATTAGCATAAATGATACAGAAGATGACCACTCAGATATTATTGACGCTACTAATAATATCAGCCAGATTATCGCTAAGTTACATAAATACACTGGAGAGCCAAAGAAACTAGTACAGCTGCCTAATATTGTGTAGGGCTCCTATGATCTCACAGAAGATCCGAAAAATTACGTGACATGGACGAATAATGTCTGAAGTAGTGCTAGAGGGAATTGATACCATGAATCCTGCAGGGCTGTCCATAATTCCGTAAGAGTACGAGGGGGTGGATATCTCTTCTGAACAGTAAGTTGCAAGGCATCCCAGATATGTCCAATAATGTTCATGTCTGAGGAGTCTGGTGGCCAGCGGAAGTATTTAGACTCAGAAGAGCGATCTTGGAGGCACTCTGTAGCAATTCTGGAGCTGTGTGGCGTCGCATTGTCCTGCTGGAATTGCCCAAGTGTGTCGGAATGCACAATGGACATGAATGGATGCAGGTGATCAGACAGGATGCTTACGTCCGTGTCACGTGTCAGAATCGTATCTACACGTATCAAGGGTCTTATATCATTCCAACTGCACACGCACCACACCATTACAGACTGTCCACCAGTTTGAACAGTCCCCTGGTGACATGCTGGGTCCATGGATTCATGAGATTGTCTCCAAACCCGTACACGTCCATCCGCTCGATACAATTTGAAATGCAACTCGTCCGACATGTTCCCAGTTATCAACAGTCTAATGTCGACATTGATGGGCCCAGGTAACTCGCAAAGCATTGTGTCGTGCAGTCATCAATGGTACACGAGTGGGCTTTCTTATCGACGAATCAGAATGTTTCTTTTTCTCTGATACTGGTCGCTTTCTCTAGAACATTCGGACGAGTTCTTTCCTTTACGAATCAGAGCCTTTACCGCTTTTAAGTAACAGGCGTTTGGGGCCGCCCAGCCACCATTCCCGTAAGAAAAAAAGCTCTGTACGGCGCCTAAGACCTCCACTGGCCATCGTTACACGGGGGCTGAAATGTTGAGACCCCTTGTATGTTGTATGTTGTATGTTAACCGGGGACCTAGAAACGACGGAGAGGCTCCGTCCCCGCCGCAGCCGCAGTGGTCCACAACCCCACGATGACAACCGCAGTCCACTTCATCCCTCCGCCACCCCACACCGAACCCAGGGTTAGTGTGCAGCTTCACTGCCAGGTGTCGATGGGAAGCTTTTGTTTTGGAACAGGTGGACTCCTCACTCCGCCCAAGCAGTTCCTATGTTGAAGGAATATAATGCTTCATGCCTTTTTGTGTCGCGTATGAATCAGGTAAAATATTAATGTAGGATTATCTTTAGTTTTCCCGTGTATCTGACAAGCCTGCTCCACCTTATGATAAGATTCATAAGCTGGTTTGTTTATTCCTTCTATTTGTTTCCCACCAGTAAATATCTTCATTAAGGGGCTATGATATTATTACGTATTCAATATCAACTTGTTGATAAAAATCGGGTTCCCGTGCACAGTAATAAATTCTGTGAATTTGTAAAAGACGTGTGTCAAGAATAATTCTGCGTAAAATCATTTCCTCCCCTCCTTCAAACAGTAGTTTTTTTAATTGAGGTGGCCCCTAACGCGCCGCTGTTGTCGCTATTGCTCCGTTTCTCGGGTTTACATGATGGCGCCACTTGGAGACGGCATTGCGAGGCCACGCCCGATGACACAGGGGCGTCGTGTAGGCATACGTTGCAAGAAATACGAGTAGCGAGATGAGGCGAGTACATGTGCGGTTTGTTGCAGACACGGGGGTGAAATCTGTACAGGGGCTGCTAGTAACACAACCATGGCTCGCTGCCAGGCCACTTGGGCGCTGCAAGTTTATCAGTGCATCTCGTCGGTTTCTTATTAGATGATTTGAAATCTTCAATTTTTATTTGGGTTTCGTTCGAAACAGAATTATGCATCATCACACTGTGCTTCCCATTGCGGTTCCTTGTGTGTATTGCACTCTTTTAATTGCGTTGTAAATAAGTTTCTCGTATTTTGCTTGATTTCTGCTCGCATCGATAATACTGGGCAGAATAAATTATTGCACATTTCTTTTGTTTCTTATAAAACAGCAGCTGGTTTCGTCGCATTGTGTTCAGTGGACTTATGTATTTTTGTTAATGGTTACGAATCTGTGCCTGAACTGCTCGGTTTAAATGCATTTTAATTATATTGTTTTTGTTCTGCTTTATTTTTCTTGGCACTGCATCCATTTTCCGTATTCTTTGATGTTTAATGGAGAACTCCGTGTTAGCAGCTATTAACAGCATTGGCATTCAACTTCCTTACATCTTTTCAGCACTGAATACATAATTTTATTTTGAACGGTGCTGTTTTTTGCCGATATGTGCCATGCATTCCACAGTGGTTTGCAGAGCACGGACACAGATGTAGATGAATATTCTTCATAGTGTTACTAACTAGAGCACTCGTCATTGTAAATGCTAAAAATGAAACATAATTTTGGATTGTACATTAAATGCGAGAAAGTATGAAAAACGGATGTGAACAAAACTAGCGTAGAATACGAACCATATAGGCACAATGTGTTTAAATTGAACAGTTCACACACGAATTCGTAAGGAGTAACATGAGTCCGTGGATTACCATGCAGCTAAACCAGTTACTGTTTTGAGTGAAGCAAAAAGAAACGTGGAATCATTTACTCCACATAATATTACAGATGTATGTAAAAAATGAAGCAGAGTGGGAACGACGTATTGACAAAGCAATTCCAAGAGCGCAATAGACACAAGAATCCGTTACCAGGAACACGATGCAATGAAAACAGCTTCTGTGCTATGTCACATCAGACAATTTTTAGGTTTTTGACATTGCTAAACCGCAATTATTTTCACTTGATAATGACCAAACGGCAGAGTTCCCAATATTGGGTTTCACAAAAAAAAAAAAAAAAAAAAAAAAAAAAAAAAAAAAAAAAAAAAAAAAAAAAAAAAAAGATTTTTATAACCAAAAGGCGACCACGATGTCATTTAGACAAGTTTTACATGATTGCCAACTTCAGCTATGAGTGGTTTAATCTTACTTTTGGTTGAGATTTCTTGAACATATTATTTTGCAAGGTAACGAAAACGTTTCCAGGTACACATTTTAGCGGCACACTACCAGACAGAGCCATGAAGTATAAACTTTCAATATCATCCTCTAATAACCATATTTCACAAAGCAAGATTACGGATTTTGTCACCATACACTGAGGTGACCAAAGTCATGGGTTACCTCCTGATATCGTGTCGGATCTTCTTTTGCCCGGCGTACTGCAGCAGCTCGACGTGGCATACACTCAACAAATCGTTGAAAGTCCCCTGCAAAAATACGGAGCCATGCTGCCTCTAGAGCCGTCAATAATTGAGAAAGTGTTGCCGGTGCAGAATTTTGGGCACGTCCTGACCTCTCGATTATGTCCCATGGATGTTCCATGAGATTCATGTCGGGAGATCTGGGTAGTAAAATCATTCACTCGAACCGTCCACAATATAGCGGTGCGGAATGGCCACGCGGTTTGAGGCGCCATGTCGCGTATTGCGCGGCCCCTCCCGCCGGAGGTTCGAGTCCTCCCTAGGGCATGGGTGTGTGTGTTGTTCTCTGCATAAAGCCCAGTTTACACGACGACATTGTGTGGCGCCACTCGTTGCGTGGAATGGGTTGCACGCAAATGATTTCATATTTAATTGTAGACACGGCGAAACCAGTATACAGTTTCGTCGTTTTGTGGGTCCCTAAGTCGTGTCTGAAATGAAAGTTTTGGCAGATGCACGTCGCACGAGTTGTGATGGAGTTAAAGTTTGTTGCATGGAATAGATGCATAAGAAAAAAAATAAGATACGTTTTTTGATTCGTGACTGCATGAAGAAAAGACGTCAGCTCGGTTGCTCAGCACCCTTGCTGAAATAATTTGTAACGGAAGATCCAAGAAGTTCTTTTAAGTACGTTAGAATGTAACCATAACTGTTCACGTTTCTTCTAAATGGAGTTAATTATGCGATAAGGAATAAAGGTACTGTAATGCATGAAGCACTGTCACCAGAACTGAAATTACATATCATGTTGCGTGCATTACAATCGATAACACTAGGCATGCTATAAGATGCGGTTTTATTTGGAGATGACACTTTTTCATTAACACCAATAATTATTAACATTAACAGTAATTATTAACATTAGCAACAATAATTACTCGAAGCAGGCCGCATTAAGAAGAGAATGGTTCGCAAACTACTCTCTTGAAGATAGATTTTTACAGTGGCAATATTTCAAAATTCTAACGTATGTGAATGAGGAGCACTGCAGCGACGTTTCAAATAGATGAATATTGAAATAAGAATACAGCTTCTTGAATTTTTGTAGCCTTCCTTCCAGTCAACCATATTCCTTAATATTCCTTAACAAAGAGTTGGCCAACTCGAACGATGAGATTTTAGTCTTGTACACGAGAGCATTGCCACAGCTAGAATTACACTTGCTTGTATTTTTCTTAATTCAGTTTTATAAGTGCTCGAAGCTCGATAAATTTTGCCCTGCAGCTCAGGTATTGTCAAACCATCTATGTTATGATCGCAAATGACGGTCTCAGTGGCAGCAATATGATGCTTATTTTTGTAGTCAGCATCACTGAAATCCCACAAACACCTATGCAAAGCAAAGAAATCGAAAAAGCGAACATTCTTCTCCGTTCCCCACTTCATATTTCAGTTTGTCTACACCTTAAAACTCATGCAACCAGTATCACCAAAGTTGTAACACGCCGAAAGTGTTTAGTTTCACCAACGAGTTGCGCAAACGCATGGTGCGCATGCGCAGTGGCCGGTAGCTCAGTTACCTGCAACCTAGTGTCGTCGTGTAAACTAGGATCAACTTCGTTTAAGTAGTGTGTAAGTCTATGGACCGATGACCTCAGCAGTTTGTTCCCTTAGGAATTCATACACACATTTTCACATTATTCTTCAGACCGATTGCGAATAATTATGGCCGGGTGACTTGGCGCATTGTCATTCATAAAAAATTCGACCGTTGTTTGGGAACATGAAGTCCATGAATGGCTGCAAGTGGTCTCCAAGTAGCCGAACTTCTAGCGGACCCAGTCCATTCCATGTTAGCACAGCCCACACCATTATGGAGACACCACTAGCCTTCACAGTCCCTTAGTCTGGGTCCATGGCTTCGTGGGGTCTGCTCCATACTCGGACCTTACTATCAGCTCTTACCAACTGAAACTGGAACTCATCTGACTAGGCCACGGTTTTCCATTCGATTGGTGCAACCGATATGGTCACGTGCCCGTGAGAGGAGCTGCAGGCGATGTTGTGCTGTTAGCAAAGACACTCGCGACGGTCGGCTGCAGCCATAGCCTATTAACGAAAACTTCGCGGCACTGTCCTAACAGATACGTTCATCGTATGTGTCACATTGATTTCTGCGGTTATTTCGCATAGTGTTGCTTGTCTGTTAGTACTGACAACTCTTCGCAAACGACGCTGCTCTCGGCCGTTAAGTGAATGCCGTCGGCCACTGGTTGTCCTTGATGAGAAGTAATGCCTGTAATTTGGTATTCTCGCCGCACTCTTGACGCTAGGGATCTTGGCGTAATGAATTCCCCGACGATTTCCGGAATGGAAGGTCCCATACTGCCGAAACATTGGTATTTGAAAGAAGCAATTTCCTGTCACCAGAAACTGGAAATACTTACCATGGGCCGGCCGTTGTGGCCGAGCGGTTCTAGGCGCTTCAGTATGGAACCGCGCAACCGCTACGGTCGCAGGTTCGAATCCTGCCTAGGGCATGGATGTGTGTGATGTCCTTAGGTTAGTTAGGTTTAAGTAGTTCTAAGTTACAGGGGACTGATGACCTCAGATGTTAAGTCCCATAGCGCTCAGAGTCGTTTGAACCATTTGAACTTACCATGGGATGGGGAATCAGTTGTTGAAGAGGAAAAGATTACCCGGTGAGGAGGATAGGAATGTCGTGATACGAGGATGGAGGACTAGTGCGTAGCAGCAGTGGGGTAGGAGCGAGTGATGGGACAGAAGAGGGGGGGGGGAAGTAGATGGGGGAATGGGTAACACTAATAGCTGCTGTGGAAAGGTTGGGGTGGAGAAAGATAGGCAGATAAGAAAAACGAAGGGGATAAGAGAATGTGAGGAAGGGAGGGATAAGGTGGACTGGTCGGGGTGGAGTTCACATCAGGGTCGGGAAGATGATTGAAGTTTCTTTGGGAAAGTGTGCAGATGGCGTTCGTGGGATGTCTTGACAAAGACGCGGCAGCACATGACAGATCAGCCAATGCACTGCCCTTTTATACTTCGTGTACGCGGTACCACAGCCATTCGTGTATATGCCTATCGCTATCCCATGTCTTGTCACCTCAGTGTGTTTTGCCGTATCCGAAATTCACTGTCAGGCGACAAGCAGCACTTTTGTTGTTGTCTGTTTCTTTATCGTAATACGGGTCTCGCAGTTGTTATAGCCTGGTGCGGTGTGTGTCGCAGAGGTACGGCCACATTCCGGTGACGGGCGAGCTGGACGAGGAGACGCGCCGGCTGCTGCAGAGGCCGCGCTGCGCCGTGGCCGACGTGCCGTACCGGGAGCAGACGCTGCGCTGGGGCCGCCGCAAGCACCGCCACAAGCGCTACTCTCTGCAGGGCAACGTCTGGCCCACCACCAACCTCACCTGGAGGTACGTGCCAGCCAGCACCTGGTCAATGCCGGGGGCGCTAATGAGGGACTTGGCGCGCTCAGCAGCACTACCGTCAACTCCCCTGTTGGATATCAACACACACATCTCATACTTCGAGCGATGTCTGTACTCACAAGCGAAATTGTTACGACTATAGTCCGGGAAAGAGTATTAGCAATTTTCTGTAGACTGTCTGGCTATTGTGGTTCTATCATATTACTTCCCTGAAGTGATATGATGCACGATGTTGTTACTATCGATGAAATCGTGAAATACGAGGTGCATTCAAGTTCTAAGGCCTCCGATTTCTTTTCTAATTAACTACTCACCCGAAATCGATGAAACTGGCGTTACTTCTCGACGTAATTGCCCTGCAGACGTACACATTTTTCACAACGCTGACGCCATGATTCCATGGCAGCGGCGAAGGCTTCTTTAGGAGTCTGTTTTGACCACTGGAAAATCGCTGTCGCAATAGCAGCACGGCTGGTGAATGTGCAGCCACGGAGAGTGTCTTTTATTGTTGGAAAAAGCCAAAAGTCACTAGGAGCCAGGTCAGGTGAATAGGGAGCATGAGGAATCACTTCAAAGTTGTTATCACGAAGAAACTGTTGCGTAACGTTAGCTCGATGTGCGGGTGCGTTGTCTTGGTGAAACAGCACACGCGCAGCCCTTCCCGGACGTTTTTGTTGCAGTGCAGGAAGGAATTTGTTCTTCGAAACATTTTCGTAGGATGCACCTGTTACCGTAGTGCCCTTTGGAACGGAATGGGTAAGGATTACGCCCTCGCTGTCCCAGAACATGGACACCATCATTTTTTCAGCACTGGCGGTTACCCGAAATTTTTTTGGTGGCGGTGAATCTGTGTACTTCCATTGAGCTGACTGGCGCTTTCTTTCTGGATTGAAAAATGGCATCCACGTCTCATCCATTGTCACAACCGACGAAAAGAAAGTCCCATTCATGCTGTCGTTGCACGTCAACATTGCTTGGCAACATGCCACACGGGCAGCCATGTGGTCGTCTGTCAGCATTCGTGGCACCCACCTGGATGACACTTTTCGCATTTTCAGGTCGTCATGCAGGATTGTGTACACAGAACCCACAGAAATGCCAACTCTGGAGGCGATCTGTTCAACAGTCATTCGGCGATCCCCCAAAACGATTCTCTCCACTTTCTCGATCATGTCGTCAGACCGGCTTGTGCGAGCCCCAGGTTGTTTCGGTTTGTTGTCACACGATGTTCTGCCTTCATTAAACTGTCGCACCCACGAACGCACTTTCGACACATCCATAACTCCATCACCACATGTCTCCTTCAACTGTCGATGAATTTCAATTGGTTTCACACCACGCAAATTCAGAAAACGAATGATTGCACGCTGTTCAAGTAAGGAAAACGTCGCCATTTTAAGTATTTAAAACAGTTCTCATTCTCGCCGCTGGCGGTAAAATTCCATCTGCCGTACGGTGCTGCCATCTCTGGGACGTATTGACAATGAACGCGGCCTCATTTTAAAACAATGCGCATGTTTCTATCTCTTTCCAGTCCGGAGAAAAAAAATCGGAGGGCCTTAGAACTTGAATGCACCTCGTATTTTCCAATATTTTATTTCGTAAGGCTGGACATATGTAGTGTATGAGTGTTGTGTGTGTGTGTGTGTGTGTGTGTGTGTGTGTGTTTGTGTGTGTGTGTGTGTGTGTGTGTGTGAGCGCGCGCGCGTACGTAATGGAATTGAAATGGACGCAGCGTTTCTACTAGACGGGGCGCCGCTGGCAATGGCTCACACTTTGCGCCACTTGCTGGCTTGGTGGTTTCTTCTTGCAGCCGACCCCGCCTTGGAGTTACGCCGTGATGGAGTAAGGACGTCACGAAAGGAACCTAAGAAGTTAGTTAGGCTGCTGCGATATGTGAAATCTGATAACGCATCTAATGTCCATTGCCGTACGGCAGACACACAATGTTGGGGTATTTCCAAGCTGCAAATGTTGCACGAATAAATATATGCTGATAAGATAAGTTCGCTCTATCACAATTTGGAAGATGAGTACTTCTGTCCAATTTCCAGCTCAAGATCAATTGCATAAGAACGGAAGTCAACGGAGATGCGGAGATGCGGTACAGAGAGATGATAAATTTAACTTCGGAGTTATAACAGAGTCTGAACTGGTCCGCATCCCCAGAAGATTAGCAGAACACTCAGTATGTCGACACAGTTATGTGGTTCATCACTGGTAAAATCAGTTTATCAGTTACCTAGTCATGTATTAAAATCCACCAATCGTTTGGTATAACGTCGTTACGACACACAAAAGAACGGCTTTCAAAATTTTATGTTTCCTGTTTCCTTCGTGGGTGTTTAATTAGAGATGAGTTTAGGGCATCTAACAGCTAGATTACTAAGACCCACAAAATTTTTCTTGAAAAGTGAACCTAGATGCTTAACAGGTTTATTATCCTTAAATGAAAAAAATACTAAAATAAAAACGGGCCTCGCCATTTAGACAGAAGGCCCAGCGGTTAAGAAAATTTTAGAATGCGTATTGCACAGTTGCCGTAGTCAGCTAGGATAGTGGACAGGTTTCCACCCAAGCAGAGGGCAGCCCTTGTATCACAATATGAAACACATGCAGTTAAAATGTGTTATATCGAAAGCGGTCTTCCGCAAACTACAAGTACTGGCGGAGCATACTGCCAGACGGGAAAACTCTGTCAGTGTACAATGTCCCATTCGTAACATGGTGAACATCACTTCATCCCATCGCATGCATCGGGTTCGCATGCCTGGGTGGTCAGTGTCATTGACCGAGTTTGTTGTTTACCTCCTCCATTCATCCGTCTCCCCACTGACTCGTGATCTTTCTGTCCAGCCAAAAGATGATATCGCACAGGGATACGGCGCACTTAATCGCAGCGCCTCCTATACACACTACCTCGGCTATTTCCTCCGGAGAATCATTTCCCCACATCCCGACTCGTTCCAATCGCAAACATGGTGTAAGAATTTTTCGCCGTCATCGTTTAGCCGCCTAGACAAATTTCGGTGTAAAGTTCCCGATCGCCAGAATTTGTGCCAATTTCCTGGTCTAAACTCCAAACCTTTCCGCTGTCTCTCACGACTGAGGTCGTGTGAAGTTGCTGACGGTAATCGGCCCTTAGAATGGGGATGTTAAGCTCGGCTGTCTCCGTGGTACTTTCGAAGAGCAGTAAGCTTTCTGCCGGCACCGGGTTTCATCATCCTCTCCCTACTCTCTCGTCATCGTCAACAACGCAAACACGATACTACTACTTTACACATTATCAGCTGTCCACTCTCGACATGTACACTTACGGCACTAGACTGAGAGTGATTAAGCAGAGATCGCAAAGTTCAGGAGTAGATAATACCAACCGAATTAGGCGGCTAGGGCTATCTCTACTTATCGCTCAGCGAACAATTGTGTATGACTAGATGACAATGAAACTCGAAGGCTTATTTAAATTGCTTGCTTTCACTGTATTATATCTTATGGTCTTACATTTTGAAGCTACTCTGTGCATTCAGCAAGGGTAATCTTAGCCCAGGAACCGCCTCGAATCTGGTCTGTGGTGTCAGTTTGGGAATTTCGCAATGACCGCTGTTTGGGTCTCTCGGAAATCTAACTTTGCCCTCCCAGTACCAGTATTTCCTAGCGTGATTTGTTGTTGAGAATAGTGACTCATTCAAAAGAAACTACAACAGTTGTTTTGTGAACACTAGACGGAAGAACGATACGCACTTCCTTGAATTGTGTACAGAAAAGTGTGCGCGAGTCAGCATGTTTAGTTTTCCACGGGCTGCCAGAGTAACTGAAAAAAATGAGTGCTAAACCCGAAGTACTCAAATCTAAGCTTAAAAAGGTTTGCTTACGGCACATTCCTTTTATTCTGAAGAGGGTTGCCTGGAGTAGCTGAGAACTTTTTTCTGTTATGTGTTATTTACTCATAAAGTCTTTGTTTTTTCGTTGTTTTGTTAGTTCTTTTAAGCCTTTGTTTATTAAATTTCTAATCAGTATTCTGTTAACTGTGTACTGGCTCGTTTCATGACCAAGTAGCTCTGACTCGCACGCTCCCACAAAACTTGATAAATAAATAAATAAATGGAAGTCAATGTCTTGGTCACGTGCAACCAAGACATTAGCCTCCGCAATCTAATCCGTTAGAAAGGTCACAAGTCTCCTACTCAGGTTCAGACGGCCTCATTTCACGAATTCTGAGTTTCACTTTACTTCTTACGGTAAACTGGCATATTCACGAACCTCACGCTAGTTCCAGCCAGAGGTCAAAAGGTCCTATCTGCCGTATTCCGCGTCACGCCTTTATATTATCTTTAAATGTTCTAGATCCCACTGACGATGCCTTAAAGTGAAAAAGGCGAAACGCGTCTGTGAGAAATAAAACACAGTGCAGCAAGAAAAGGCGGTTTTTATTTACGAAACAAATATATTTATTTCACTTACGTATTGTGTAAATCGGTATTAGTGAGTGCCAGCAACCTGAAATCTGCTAGTACTCCTAATGCTGCTGCTACTGCTACTGCCACTACCCCTACTGTTACCACCACCATACAAAAGGCAAGCATCGGAGACAAATGTTAGCTACTATAACTAAGCATCACCTCGTACCAAACCGCAATGCTAATGATTTCACTTATTACCTTCCATAAGTTACGACCAGAGCTTCTTGTCTACTATTTTACGGTGATCTGTCTTCAGAAATTCCCTTCCAAAATCCCTCAAATGGTACAGGTACTTTCTCAGTCGCCATGACGCGAGACAGATCATCACATGGCTGCAGATCACTTAGGAACGAAGACTTCACAGACTGTTTTCCTCTGTGTTGTGGTGTTCGAAAGCAAAAATAAAATCGTGCACTTCATTCAGATGCAGTCCACAGCACAAAACATAAACAGAGGCAAGGCATCACTGGCGTAGGATTTAATACATGAGTCGGCACTGCAAATCAGAGCCGGCCGGTGTGGCCGAGCGGTTCTAGGCGCTTCTGTCTGGAACAGCGCGACCGTTACGGTCGCAGGTTCGAATCCTGCCTCGGGCATGGATGTGAGTGATGTCCTTAGGTTAGTCAGGTTTAAGTAGTTCTAAGTTCTAGGTGACTGATGACTTCAGATGTTAAGTCCCATAGTGCTCAGAGCCATTTTTTGCAAATCAGACAGCAACATCCTGCATATGCACAGACGGAAGAAAGACGTATGTTGCATGATATAACGAAAGTTGGTAGGCGTATTTCTACAGCTGGAAGATAATATCTATTAAAATTTTCGCCAGTCGATAAGAGTGGCGCTAGCAGGGCGACTATGAAGATGCAAATCAGGTTTGCTTTAAATACCCGCTGTAACAGTCGTGAGCGTTAGTTACCATTGAGACTGGACGTAGTGAGTTGATGTTAGTCAAGAATGCCTTTATGGCGACATAGACGCCATTATCAACACCTCACTGAGTTTGAACGAGGTAGTGAATTGGGCTACGACAAGTTGTATGTTCCTTCTGCGATATTGCAGAAAGACGTGGTAGGAATGTAGCCACTGCGCACCATTGATGGCAGCGGTGGTCGCGGGAAGACCGGACTCCCGGACGACCACGTAGCACTACCCAGAGAGAAGATCATCGTGTTCGTCGCATGGCTCTGGCGCATCGTACAGCATCTGCAGCAGCAATTTGAGCAGCAGTTGGCACTACAGTGACGCAATGAAATGTTACAAATAGATTACTTCAAGGACAGTTCCCATTCTGACGATCTGTAGCGCGCATTCCACTAACCCTAAACCACCGCCATTCGCGACTTCCGTGGTGTCAAGCTAGAGCTTGTTTGAGAGCAAAGTTGACGTTTTTTGCGATTTCTGATGAAAGCTGCAGTCCGAAAACAAAGGAAGTAGGTTACAGTATACTTGTTCGCCCACTGCTTGAATACTGCTCACTGGTGTGGGATCCGTACCAGATAGGGTTGATAGAAGAGATAGAGAAGATCCAGCGGAGAGCAGCGCGCTTCGTTACAGGATCATTTAGTAATCGCGAAAGCGTTACGGAGATGATAGATAAACTCCAGTGGAAGACTCTGCAGGAGAGACGCTCAGTAGCTCGGAACGGGCTTTTGTTGAAGTTTCGAGAACATACCTTCACCGAGGAGTCAAGCAGTATATTGCTCCCTCCTAACTATATCTCGCGAAGAGACCATGAGGATAAAATCAGAGTGATTAGAGCCCACAAAGAGGCATACCGACAAATCATTCTTTCCACTAACAATACGAGACTGGAATGGAAGGGAGAACCGATGGAGGTACTCAAGGTACGCCCCGCCACACACCGTCAGTTAGCTTGGGGAGTATAGATATAGATGTAGATGCCTCAGTGGCAGCGATGGACTTGTAGTGGTTATAAGGAAGTCAATTGAGCGCTTGCAATCAACCTGTTTACAAGCTAGACACACTGTATCTAATTTGGAGCGGTGGTCTGGGATGCGATTTCGTATCACAGCAGGAGCACCGTCGTTGTTATTCCACGCACCATGACTGCAAATCTGTGCATCAGTCTGGTGATTCGACCTTTTGTGTTGCTACTCATAAACAGCACTCCAGGGGGTGTTTTCCAGCAAGATAACGCTCGACCACATACCGCTGTTGTACCCCAACATGCTCTACAGAGTGTCGACATGTTGCCTTGGCTTGTTCGATCACGTGGGCTGTCCCTTATCGAAAACGTATGGGACTACATCGGGCGACAACTTCAGGGTCATTCACAAAACAGCAGTAACCGTCCCTGTACTGACCCGCCAAGTGCAACAGGCATGGAACTCCACCCTATAAACTGACTTCCGGTACCTGTACAACACCATGCATGCACGTTTGCATGCTTGCATTAAACATTCTGGCGGCTTCACCGGTTATTCATGTTCCAGAGTGCCATATTTCTAATGGCGTATCTCGCGCTTACATTAACCAGTGAACTTACAATGATAATCGAATGTTTTACATAGACAAATGTATTCTTGAGATTCCATTGCTCTACATAAATTATTTATTTGTGTCGCGAGTTTTTCCGTCATTGTATATCCTATACGTATTTACTTCTGGAATCAACAGCTACTTCGCATTAGCTTCGCTGCTTGTCGTTGCTGGTCTTCTTCCGCCCGAAACCCCAGTCCCTGCTGCCGCTGCTTCACAGGTGGAATTCTGGCCTTACCGGTGAGATGCGCATTCTCGCTGCATCTAGTTATTCGCGCAGCAGAACGGGAGCTGATTTCTCCGCGTGTCCCGGAATTACTGGCAACGACCGCGCGCCCTTAGCGTGGGTCAGTAGCTGCCGGCGCGGCTCAAGGGCAGCCGCGCAGAAGGCAGCGGCGGCAGCGGCAGCGGCAGCCGGCGGTAGGCCGGTCACGTAGCGTGGCCAGCGCGGCGCGTACCGCCGGACACGGGGCACGGCTCTCGCTTAGGAATCGACGCGCTTCTTACTGCACGCCGATGCGGGCAGCACCTGTTACCCGCCAGCTACTCAACAGCCGGGGCTCTCCAGCCACAGTTCACTGCTCCGTCTGCACTCTGTCACGTCCTGGTTTCAATGGTATATTATAAGAGTTTAAATTCATCGGCACCTTACATCTCTATGATTACGAGGTTTGTCCGGAAAATCTACGTCTACATCCATACTCCGGAAGCCACCTGACGGTTTGTGGCGGAGGGTACCCTGAGTACCTCTATCGGTTCTCCCTTCTATTCCAATCTCGTATTGTTCCTGGAAAGAAGGATTGTCGGTATGCTTCTGTGGGGGCTCTAATCTCTGATTTTATCCTCGTGCTCTCTTCGCGAGATATACGTAGGAGGGAACAATATACTGCTTGACTCTTCGGTGAAGGTATGTTCTCGAAACGTTAACAAAAGCCCGTACCGAGCTACTGAGAGTCTCTCCTGCAGAGTCTTCCACTGGAGTTTATCTATCATCTCCGTAACACTTTCGCGATTACTAAATGATCCTGTAACGAAGCGCGCTGCTCTCCGCTGGATCTTCTCTATCTCTTATATCAACCCTATCTGGTACGGATCCCACACTGGTGAGCAGTATTCAAGCAGTGGGCGAACGAGCGTACTGTAACCTACTTCCTTTGTTTTCGGATTGCATTTCCTTAGGATCTTTCCAATGAATCTCAGTCTGACATCTGCTTTACCGACGATCAACATTATATGATCATTCCATTTTAAATCACTCCTAATGCGTACTCCCAGATAATTTATGGAATTAACTGCTTCCAGTTGCTGACCTGCTATTTTGTACCAAAATGATAAGAGAACTATCTTTCTATGTATTCACAGCACATTACACTTGTCTACATTGAGATTCAATTGCCATTCCCTGCACCATGCGTCAATTCGCTGCAGATCCTCCTGCATTTCAGTACAATTTTCCATTGTTACAACCTCTCGATACACCACAACATCATCCGCAAAAAGCCTCAGTGAACTTCCGATGTCATCCACAAGGTCATTTATGTATATTGTGAACAGCAACGGTCCTATGACACTCCCCTGCGGCACACCTGAAATCACTCTTACTTCGTAAGACTTCTCTCCATTGAGAATCACATGCTGCGTTCTGTTATCTAGGAACCCTTCAATCCAATAACACAATTGGTCTAATAGTCAATATGCTCTTACTTTGTTCATTTAACGACTGCGGGGAACTGTATCGAACGCCTTGCGGAAGTCAAGAAACACGGCATCTACCTGTGAACTCGTGTCTATGGCTCTCTGAGTCTCGTGGATGAATAGCGCGAGCTGGGTTTCACACGACCGTCTTTTTCGAAACCCATGCTGATTCCTACAAAGTAGATTTCTAGTCTCCAGAAAAGTCATTATACTCGAACATAATACGTGTTCCAAAATTCTATAACTGATCGACGTTAGAGATATAGGTCTATAGTTGTGCACATCAGTTCGACGTCCCTTCTTGAAAACGGGGATGACCTGTGCCCTTTTCCAATCCTTTGGAACGCTACGCTCGTCTAGAGACCTACGGTACACCGCTGCAAGAAGAGGGGCAAGTTCCTTCGCGTACTCTGTGTAAAATCGAACTGGTATCCCATCAGGTCCAGCGGCCTTTCCTCTTTTGAGCGATTTTAATTGTTTTTCGATCCCTCTGTCGTCTATTTCGATATCTACGATTTTGTCATCTGTGCGACAATCTAGAGAAGGAACTACAGTCCAGTCTTCCTCTGTGAAACAGCTTTGGAAAAAGACATTTAGTATTTCGGCCTTTAGTCTGTCGTCCTCTGTTTCAGTACAATTTTGGTCACAGAGTGTCTGGACATTTTGTTTTGATCCACCTACCGCTTTGACATAAGACCAAAATTTCTTAGGATTTTCTGTCAAGTCAGTACATAGAACTTTACTTTCGAATTCATTGAACGCCTCTCGCATAGCCCTCCTCACACTACATTTCGCTTCGCGTAATGTTTGTTTGTCTGCAAGGCTTTGGCTATGTTTATGTTTGCTGTGAAATTCCCTTTGCTTCCGCAGCAGTTTCCTAACTCGGTTGTTGTACCACGGTGGCTCTTTTCCATCTCTAATGATCTTGCTTGGCAAATACGTATAAAAGTTGAATAATAACTTAATTTTACAATTATTCAGGTATTACAATATGATCTCCTTCAAAGTAATCGCCCTGAGACGCTATACACTTATGCCAACGCCGTTTCCACTGCTGATAACATTGTTGAAAGTCTTCAATTGTGATGTTCAGTTGCCGTGTCGTTTCCGCCTTGATGGCTTCCACATCTCCCAAGTGCCGCCCCCGAAGCACCATTTTGCATTTCGGGACCATGAAGAAGTCACCCTGGGCTAATTCGGGTGAATAAGGCGGGTGGTCTGTCACGGTGATTGAGCTTCGGGCAAAAAACTCGTGCACAACGAGCTACGTGTGAGCGGGCGCATTGTCGTGATGAAGGATCCACCTGCCCCCTTTTGCCAACTCCGGTCGAACTCCGGCCACACGAGCTCTGACACGTGTCAGAACTTCAACGTAAAAATTTCCGTTCACTCTCTGGCCGGGAGGGACAAATTCCTTGCGAACAATGCCCCTAGAATCAAAGAAAACAATCAACATTGTCTTCACATTGGACCTTGATTTTCGCGACTTTTTTGTTCTCGGTTCTCCTGCTAGTTACCATTCCTTGCTTTGAGATTTGAACTCCACATCAAATTCGTAAAACCAGGACTCGTCTCCAGTGATGACTCGGTTGAGAAAGTCCCTTCGTTTCTCTGCTTCCAACCAATCCTCACAGCACTCAACCCTCTTTGCTTTCTGTTCTGGCGTCAAGAGCCTCGGTACGATTTTCGCACACAATTTCTTCATTTCAAGTTTTTGTGTCAGGGTTTCGTGAACGATTGTTTTGGCGATTGACAGCTCGTCAGCAATCATTCTGTCTATCTACGGTCTTTAAGAACACAAGCCCGAATTCGTTCATCATTTGCATCGGAACTCGATGTCGACGGGCGTCCTGGGCGAGGGTCATCGTTCACTTCTTCTCGGCCATCCCGGAACCTTTTTAACCACTTGTTCACGGTTGGTTCCTTCAGAGAATTGTCTTCGTAAACCTGTTTCAAACACTCAAAAATCTCACGGCCATCCTTCCTAGCTTTGCAAGAAACTTGATGTTGACGCGCTGTTCCTCAATCAGAGAGAGCTCCATGCCTACGGCAGGTGAAAAAGGGTAACTGTCAACAAGCTGCCGCACACTCCCACCTTCACGCAGAGTGCTCTGACGCGAACTGAGCGTTGATGGGATTGATTACAGCAGTAGTCTCACCTGGCGGTGACTGCAACTTGTAACATAAAGACATTATTCAGCTTTTATACGTATTTTCCGGACAAACCTGTACACAATCAACTACCTGGTAGACGCTTCATCGATTAACCTTCAAGCTACATTCTACCGCTCCGCTCTCGAACAGTGCGTGGAAAAAACTAACACTTAAAACTTTCTGTGCGACTCTACATCTACATCTACATGGATACTCAGCAAATCACATTTAAGTGCCTGGCAGAGGGTTCATCGAACCACTTTCACAGTTCTTTCAATCTCGTATAGCGCGAAAACAACGAACACCTATATCTTTCCGTACGAGCTCTGATTTCCCTTATTTTATCGTGGTGATCGTTCCTCCCTATGTAGGTCGGCGTCAAAAAAATATTTTCGCATTCGGAGGAGAAAGTTGGTGACTGAAATTTCGTGAGAATATTTCGTCGCAACGAAAAACGACTTTCTTTTAATGATGTCCAGCCCAAATCCTGTATCATTTCTGTGACACTCTCTCCCATATTTCGCGATAATACAAAACGTTCTGCCCTTCTTTGAGCTTTTTCGATGTACTCCGCCAGTACTATCTGGCAAGGATCCCACACCGTGCAGCAGTATTATAAACGAGGACGGACTAGCTTAGTGTAGGCAGTCTCCTTAGTAGATCTGTTACACTTTCTAAGTGTCCTACCAATAAAACGCAGTCTCTGGTTAACCTTCCCCACAACATTTTCTACGTGTTCCTTCCAATTTAAGTTGTTCGTAATTGTAATACCTAGGTATTTAGTTGAATTTACGGCCTTTAGATTAGACTGATTTATCGTGTAACCGAAGTTTAACGAGTTCCTTTTAGCACTCATGTTGATGACCTCACACTTTTCGTTATTTAAGGTCAACTGCCAATTTTCGCAGCATTCAGATATCTTTTCTAAATCGTTTTGCAATTTGTTTTTATCTTCCTATGACTTTATTAGTCGATAAACAACTCAAGACGCAAACAACTCAAGGCGGCTGTTCAGATTATCTCCCAAATCGTATATATAGATAAGGAACAGCAAAGGGCCAATAACACTACCTTGTGGAACGCCAGAAATCACTTCTGTTTTACTCGATGACTTTCCGTCAATTACTACGAACTGTGACCTCTCTGACATTAAATCACAAATCCAGTCACATAACTGAAATGATATTCCATAAGCACGCAATTTCATTACAAGCCGCTTCTGTGTTTTATTTTATTATGATGATCATTCCTCCCTATTTATGTGGTCGCCACAAAAATATTTTTATGCTCTGAAATTTCATGATAAGATCCTGCCGCAACGAAAACCGCCAATGATTGCACTCCAATTCGGGCGCATATCGGTGGCACTCTCCGTTATTTCGCGACAGTAAAAGACGAGCGCCCCTTCTTTGAACTTTTCCAATGTCCTCCGTCAAACCTATCTGACGCGGATCCCACAGCGCACAGAATAGTCCCTACAGGGTGGACAAGCATAGTGTAAGCAATCACTTTAGTAGACCTGTTGAATTTTCCAAGTGTTCTGCCAACAAAACAGTCTTTGGTTTGCTTTCCCCGCAACATTATTTGCGTGATCGTTCCAATTTAAGTTACTTAAGTACACTCATGCTCATAAATTAAGGATAATTGCACAATGTGGTGCCACATAACGTGCCACTACACAAAACTGCCACTAATAGCATAGGCACATAGGGAACACACGCGACACAGATCTGTAAGTCCACGGTATTGGTGATAAGTTGAGAAAACGGTCCCGAAACACGTACGCTACAAAACGCCACTGTTTCCTACGCATGTACCGCAACATCAATATGGGATATGATCACCATGCACACGTACACAGGCCGCACAATGGGTTAGCGTACTCTGGATCAGGTGGTTGAGCAGTTGCTGGGGTCTTGCACCAGTGCCTGTCGGAGCTACTGAAGTGTCCTAGGGGTTTGAAGACGTGCAGCGATACGTCGACCGAGAGCATCCCAGACGTGCTCGATGGGGTTTAGGTCTGGAGAACAGGCAGGCCACTCCATTCGTCTGATATCTCCTGTTTCAAGGTAATCCTCCACAATGGCAGCTCGGTGGGGCCTTGCGTTATCATCCAACAGGAGGAAGGTGGGATCCACTGCACCCCTGAAAAGGCGGACATACTGGTGCAAACTGGCGTCCCGATATACCTGACCTGTTATACTTCATCGGTCAAAGACATGCAGGGGTGTACGTGCACCAATCATAATCCTGCCCCGCACCATCAAACCGCGACCTCCATACAGGTCCCTTTCAAGGACATTAAGGGATTGATATCTGGTTCCTGGTTCACGCCAGATGAAAACCCGGCGAGAATCATTGTTCAGACTATACCTCGACTCGCCCGTGAACGTAACCTGGGACCACTGTTCCAATGACCATGTACTTTGTTCTTGACACCAGGCTTTACGGGCTCTCCTCTGACCAGGGGTCAGTGGAATGCACCTTGCAGGTCACTGGGCGAATTAACTATGTCTGTTCAGTCGTCTGTAGACCGTGTGTCTCGAGACAACTGTTCCAGTGTCTGCGGTAAGGTCTCGAGCAAGGCTACCTGCAGTACTCCGTGGCCGTCTATGGGCACTGATGGTGAGATATCGGTCTTCTTGTGGTGTTGTACACAGTGGACGTCCCGCACTATAGCTCCTGGACACGTTTCCTGTCTGCTGGAGTCTATGCCATAATCTTGAGATCACACTTTGTGGCACACGGAGGGCCCGTGCTAAGACCTGCTGTGCTTGACCAGCCTCCAGTCGCCCTGGTATTCTATCCCCCATAACGTCATCAGTATGTGTTCTTTGAGCTACACTTACTCGCTGCACCGTACTCTGACATGCACCAACACACCTCTGCGTATGTGGACTGCTGCCAGCGCCACCGTCGACGACCGCAGGTCAAATGCACCGCATGGTCATACTCTGAGGTGATTCAAACCCGCAAACCGCCCACCAGAGGGTTGTTTCACCATGTATCAGTTTTATCCTTAATTTATGAGCATGAGTACATTAATTCCCAAGTATGTAGTTGAGCTTACAGCCTTTAGAATTGCGTGATTCATTGTGCAACCGTAATTTAGTGGATTCACTCGTTTACTCTTGCGGATGACTTCAAGCTTATAATTATTTAGAGTAAAATTCCATTTTCTGCACGATGCAAATATCTCCTCTAAATGATTTTGCAGTACCTTTTTATCATATGATGATTTTACAAGACGGTAAATGACATCATCATCTGCAAACAATCTAAGAGGGCTTTCGGCAACACCAGATATAACCTCTGTATTATTCGATGACTTTCCGTCAATTATCTTTCTGACAGGAAATCACGAATCCACTCACACAAATGACATGATACTTCATAAGCAAGCAGTGTGATTAGAAATCGCTTGTAAGGAACGTTGTCAAAAATCTTGTGGAAATCTAAAAATATGGACTCATTTTAACATCCCATGTCGATGGCATCAATACTTTGTGAGATTAGAGAGCTAGTTGTGCTTCACTAGAATGTAATTTTATGACTCTGTGTTGGCTATTTGAATAAATCGTTTCTTCGAGGTAATTCATAATGTTCGAGCACGGTATAACTTCCAAAATCCTGTTGCAAATCGACGCTAGTGATATAGGTCTGTAGTTCATTGGGTTATTCCTATTTCCTTTTTTGGGTATTGGAGTGATTTCTGCAACTTTCCAGCCACTCGGTACGGGTCTGTCTACGAGCGATAGAATGTATATGATTGCTAAGTGTGAAGGTATTCTATCAGCATACTCTGAAAGGAATGTGACTGGTAAACAATCTTGACCAGAGACCTTGCCTTTATTAAGTGTTTCAATCTGCTTTGCTACACAGAGAATAGCTACTTCCAAGTTATTCATGTTGGCAGTTGTTTTTATTCTATTTCTGGAATATTTACTTCGTATTCTTTTGCGAAGGAATTTAGACAATTTACAGCAAACCATACATCAAATTGAAGGCAAACTAACCCAGTCTTTCTTACAAATGTTAAATAAGTGAACCTTTTGTTATAGGGCTCACATCTAACCGAAAACCCAATTCTTCCCATACTTTGGTTAACAAGTTCGGAGTAATGGAAGCAATATTGTCTTCAATTTTCTGTCTCAATTCTGGGTAATTATTAGGTAGTGGCGGAAAGAATACATGATTTCTTTATAAAGCCTCAAAGAAAGACATCGCATGGCGTGGAAGTAAGGTGAACCTGCAGGCCAGCGAGAAAAGACCTCTGTCGTATCAACCATTACGACCAATCCAACGGTCAGGGACCAACGTTCAACCATTTTCATACAAATAAATTCCAAAGGGTAGGGAATCCATATCATTGTCAAATAAAGTTTCCAGATTTTCCTTCTTTGGGAAAAGCTCGTTTTTGCAACATATCTACTCCTGTTAACGGTAGCTTCAGTGTAAAAAACAAGGCCCATACATTTGACGTGGCACACAGCGCAGAAAACGTTTACGACTAAATTTTCGAAATCTCTTTCATATTGTACAAGTTCGTATGTTCTGACTCCCAGATATGAACGTTATGGGTATTTAACTTCCCACTTACATAAAAAATGGCCTCATTACTGAATACATCACCAAGAAAGTCATCTTCCAACTGCAACACTTCCCTCGCAAAGTTAAAACGTACACATAGTCATCTGGCTTTAAAGCATGTACCAACTGTAACCGATATGGGCGCATGTGTAAACATATTCTTAAAACCTTCAACGCTGTTGTCTTTGCGACTAAAGTTCAAGATTGGCTTTCTGAACAGACTTCTCAGGACTACGAAGGCAAGATGCTCTGACACGGTCAACATCCTCTTCAGACGCTTTTGGTCGTCCATTGATTTTTACCTTTATACGCACATCCGGTCGTTTCGAACTGACTATACCATCGACCGATGTGTTTGTCGCATGAGGGATCACAATCAGATTTTCAAAGAAACGCACGCTGGACTGAAATGACAGAATCAATCTTAGCAAACATTAGAACACAAAACGCTTTAAGCTCAGGAGGTATGTGGCGCTGCAAGCGGGAAAACAAAAACTTAATTAAAATTATGTGAGTTACTCCTGAATTGTGACCTTGAACCAACACCGCGCAACGCTTACAACTGATACTATTAAAATTTGTATCTGGTGCATTCTTTTATGGACACCATATAAAAATCCATTACAGGTCTAAAGTTTCTAGAATGATACCTGTCAGAAACATGAATCAAAACATACATTGTCTGACAAAAAAAGTGAAGCACCAAGAGCAGGAGGAGCAAACGAAATCAAACTTCACGGGTCGAGATGGTATGAGGTCTTATTTCAGAGATTACAAAGTCGAATCAGATTTACATAGAACTTGGCCGTATCAGCCCACTTATCAGTATGACGTCGTACCCATCTGGTCCGCACGTATGCAGTGATTCGATTAGGAAAGGTATCATAAAGCCGTTGTATCCTCTCGTGAGATAAGCTGACCCACAACTGTTGTAACTGGTCATTGATACACCGGATACTTGCGCTGGGACAGAACTGACATCTGAGCTGGTCCTACACATCTGGTCATACACATCCTACATGTGGTACGTATCTGGGGATCTTGCTGGTCACAAAACTATCTCAATATCACGCAGATAGTTCATAGAGATACGTGTGGATGAGCATTGTCTTGCTGAAAAATGACACCACGATACTGAAGCATGAGAGCGAACACGTGACGAAGAAGGATGTCAGTAACATACCGTTGTGCCGCTAGTGTTGCTACAATCACTGGCAGCCCTGACCTCAAGTCATACCCGATGGGTACCCACACCATGACGGCAGAGTAACTGTTGTGACTGACAATTTGCAATTTTTCACAAACACAACTTGTATTTATGTACGTTTACAAAGTTGATAACTGAACCACAAAAGAAAAGTAACAATAACGGTGCCAGTAAAAGTCTCCTAACGGAGGCAAACAAAAAGTTCACTTCTAATTTTCCTCAAAGGTTCGTGGTAACACACACACACTAGTAAAAGTCCAATTCCGAGACGAAGACTTAATCTTCAGCGTTCGAGTTTCACGAGGTTCACGAGGTCGGCATCCGGAGTGAATTGAACTTCGGGCTGGTCCTAGCCCCTAAATAGCTGTCTCCAGACAATCAGGTTTTGGCGTAGTGTTCGGACTATCTGTTTCCATTATCTTGTATGTAAATAGCCGGTGTTTACTATGGTGCTTTTGGTATGACTTGGACACAGACAACCCTATCCTCTGTGGTGTAATATGGGTTGCCGGCCCTCAGGGGCCTCCAGCATAACAGTAACATAGTTGCGCCTCTCAAAAACATTGGAAGAATGGGACATCTCCTCAGGTCGCCTCCATAATCGCCGACGATGGCCATCTGGGGTAGCGCAGAACTGCAGTTCATCGCTGAACACAATGCGTCGCCATTCATCAACAATTCATGCTTCCCAGACACGACACCACTCTAAACGTGCATTTTATCACAACATGTGTTAGCTGCGTAATTTAAATGTACGCACTGTCGCGCTTGTCGCTGATTGGATATCGTTTTATGGCCGTGGATCCACAACGTTGCGTTTCTGACCTGTGGTTATTTGGGAAACTGTCGATTCGTAATCCCCTCGGGCATGGATGTGTGTGATGTCCTTAGGTTAGTAAAGGTTTAAGCATTTCTAAGTTCTAGGGGACTGATGACCTCAGATGTTAAGTCCCATAGTGCTCAGAGTTTTTTTGAGCAATGTCGAAGACAAGTCGGCATTTTATCGACACTTCTGTTTTAGCTAGCATGTTGACCATATTCGCGGGACGTTGAAGGCGAATCTTCGACTCTCTGTCCTTTTCTTCCTTCCAACGGAGGGCTCCTGTGAATAACAGTTACAGCAACGTATTGGCTGTTTAGAGGTAAAGAATGAAAAGAAAACGAAGATTAATAATAAAATACGATAGGGCCAATAACGACAAGCTGCTACTCATTACTACGGTCGCAGGTTCGAATCCTGCCTCGGGCATGGGTGTGTGTGATGTCCTTAGGTTAGTTAGGTTTAACTAGTTCTAAGTTATAGGGGACTGATGACCTCAGATGTTCTGTAGTGATCAGAGCCATTTGAATTTGCTACTCATTATTAGTGACGAAAATACTATCGAAGATGTGAACGACTTCAGTTACCTAGAAAGCTATACACCAGAATTAAAATAGTTACAGCTTCAGTTGTGTTCTTGGAAAAAATCTCACATCTTTTTATGTGGGCTACATAACACTATGACGAAATCGCGCCTGACGTGTAATTTATGATTCGGGTTGGGGGCTCTCTCACAGTTCATACATCAAATTGTAATGAATGTATGCCGTCTGTTCGCATGCTTTTGACACATTTCTTTCGTTAACTTACCTTAAATTCACAATCAAAGAGAGCATGCTCCGTACTTAACTAAACACCTAGTAATGGAGTTCAGGATAGAATTTCGAACGATTACAGTTTCTGTTGTTGATTCCATATGGCTAACAAGTGTTTCAAACATATTCGCATTACAAAATTGTGGTACACTGTTTCCGCTCTTACTAGTTAAAACAATCAAAACCATATTTTTCCACGAAATTTTTCAGAGTTGAAAAGAAAAAGTAAGATCATGATTTAGGCGAGGTGACTAGAGACGGAGAACAAGCTCGGAAAAGGGCAAGAATGGAGATGGCAGGCCATTGTCTCTTTTACAAAATAACCACTCGACTTGGGCGCCTTAGGGAAGCCAAAAAAATTCTAAGGCTGGATGGGCATTTGATCCCCGCCCCTGTCCCAGTCCGAGTCTAGGAGTCCAGTGTTCTAATTAATGTATGACTTCCATCTGATTTGTAGACTGCGTCATGTTATAAAATGATATATTGGCACAATTATACACAAAACCCGCTACAGTTGCCGAAATGTTGTTTCCATTTTACAACATGACTCACTCTTGAACTCGGAATAATGTTGTGGAAGTAGATTCCGTCCACGAAAGCGTACGAACTTAATCCGAGAGTCCAAATCTAACAAGCTTTCGCTGTCTTGAGAATTAATGACTGGCGGAAGAGGTAAAGGCATTGACGGTTTGGGCCAGAAGTAGCCACCTTCAGACTTGTCAGTCATCTTTACCGTACTGGGATAGCCGGATTATCAGTCGCCAGTAGCAGGTGTGCTGCGAGAGTGTTTTGTTACGATGTTAGAAGTGGAACTGGCAGTGAAGCGATACGTAGGCGTTCGACGCAGGTCAGTGTGAGAGGCTTTGTGCAGCCCTGCGCAGCTGAGCCCTCGTCGCTGTTCCGCCTATTAAGGGCTTCCTACTTGTGCACAGGCCGGCAGGACGCAGTCAGCCCTCGTGATGCCTCGCTGTAGCCCGCAGGTTCAGTGGCACCGTTAAGCGCGGCCGCTGACTTACTGCTGAATCAATTGCTCCACATTAATCATGGAACACACCCGCAGTACTTAATAAGTACCATCAAACTGTCAGTTTCTGGACCGTCCCTGTCTAACGCTTGGGGTGATACCTTGTACCAAAAATTTCGCCGTCATCGCATCGTTAAAACCGATTCTAATGTGGGAAAAACTTTAGCAGACGTCAATCACCGATTAAAAGGCACGGAGCTACACTGAAGCGCCAAAGAAACTGGGATGGGCATGAGTATTCAAATACAGAGATATATTTCCGAGGTAGCGATGAAGCGGGGATTTTCCCGTACGACCATTTCAAGAGTATACCGTGAATATCAGGAACCCGGTAGAACACCAAATCTCCGACTTTGCTGCGACCGGAAAATATCCTTCAAAAACGGGACCAACGGTGACTGAACAGAATCGTTCAACATGACAGAAGTACAACGCTTCCGCAAATTGCTGCAGATTTCAATTCTTGGCCATCAATAAGTGTCAGCGTGCGAACCATGCAGCGAAACCTCATAGAAATGAGCTTCCGGAGCCAAAGGCCCACTCGAGTTCCCTTGATGACTGCACGACACAAAGCTTTACGCCTCGCATGAGCCCATCAACACCGATATAGGACTGTTGATGACTGGAAACATGTTGACTGGTCGGACGAGTCTCGTTTCAAATTGTATCCAGCGGATGGACGGGTACGGGGTTGGAGACAACCTAACGAATCCATGGACCCTGCATGTCAGAAGGGGGGTGTTCAAGTTGATGGAGGCTCTGTAATGGTGTGGGTCGTGTGTAGTTGGAGTGATGCGGGATCCGTGATAAGTCTAGATACGACTCTGAAAGGTGACACGTACGTAAGCATCCTGTCTGATCACCGGCATCCATTCATGTCCATTGTGCATTCCGACAGACTTTGGCAATTCCAGTAGGGAAATGCGACATTCCACACGTCCTGAATTGCTACAGAGTGGCTCCAGGAACACTCTTCTGAGTTTTAACCATTGAGCTGGCCACCAGACTTCTCTGACATGAACATTACTGAGCATATCTGGGATGCTGTGCAACATGCTGTTCGGATGAGATCTCCACCCCTTCGTATTCTTACGGATTTATAGACAGCCCTGCAGCATTCATGGTGTCAATTCCCTTCTTCGTGCTCACGGGGCCCTACACAATACTAGGCAGGTGTACCAGTTTCTTTGGCTCTTTAGAGTATACAGAGGGGTCTGTTTTAACATGAAACTACTATATACCTCGATAAATACGCATCGGACGAAATAAATGTTCCAAATGAAAATTAATATTTCCAAAGGGAACCTCTGTCTGTGCTAAAACGGGTTGTCCCTAACCCTCCACCCCCACCCTCTATAGTGGGTCAACTTTTCAGTTATTGTAGTTTCGCATTATACGTCAAAAATAGCATCGATTTTTTTTTTCCATTCGTTGTAGATGACGCTGTAAACGGCAAAATTCAGTTTTCCAGGTTGATCATAGGGATACCAACGCATTTTCCATAGGGCGCATTACCGGGGAGGGGGGGTGGAGAGCACTTTATGCCCAGAATAAAAAATTTAAAAGAGAACAAAATTTGTTAATTTTTGTTGAGTTACATTAAAAATATACTTTTTAAAATGGTTCAGATGGCTTTGAGCACTATGGGACTTAACATCTGAGGTCATCAGTCCCCTAGAACTTCGAACTACTTAAACCTAACTAACCTAACGACATCACACACATACATGCCCGAGGCAGGATTCGAACCTGCTACCGTAGCGGTCGCGTACACTTTTTAAAATGACACTGATATGTAAGTACAGTCCAGAATCTGAAAATATCTTTCAGTACACTTTTAGCATTATCACAGGACTTTCAATGACATGTACTACCGACGGTGGGATACTTTATGCTCATCGTAAAAAATTTTAAAAATGCAAAAACTGTCAACTGTTTTTTGAGTATTACTCACAATATCCTTTTCAGAGAGATGCTGATGCGTAAGTAGCGTCCTGAACATGGAAGCATTGCATATGATATTCACTGGAGAAAGTGGCATCTACCACAACCACTTTAATTTAAATCTACATTTACATCTAAATGGTTACTATGCAATTCACACTTAAGTGCCTGGCAGGGGGTTAAGTTTAACAGAAAAATTTCAAACATTTATGGAATCTGGTAGAGGAGGAGGAGATTAGTGTTTAACGTCCCGTCGACAACGAGGTCATTAGAGACGGAGCGCAAGCTCGGGTGAGGGAAGGATGGGGAAGGAAATCGGCCGTGCCCTTTCAAAGGAACCATCCCAGCATTTGCCTGAAGCGATTTAGGGAAATCACGGAAAACCTAAATCAGGATGGCCGGAGACGGGATTGAACCGTCGTCCTCCCGAATGCGAGTCCAGTGTGCTAACCACTGCGCCACCTCGCTCGGTGGAATCTGGTAGAAGAATACTTTAAAAACAGTATATACTTTTATCAAAATTTTATTTCCCCCACCCCCTCTCCATTGATATTGCGTGAGTTAACAACCGGAAAATTAAATGCAGCATTACGTTTCTAATCAGCATGTAAACTTTATTGTTATGAGCAGTTTATATTATCGTTAAAATTTAATTTAGTTCTGAATGTTTGATTGTACGGTAAAGCGTTTAGGTTAAACATTTTAAAGTCTGCCAAATATACTAAACTTAACTAACATGGTTTTCTGTTTTCTTAGGGGTTGATTTCTGTGGGACCCACATCATCAGAATGTTTGATTTCGGTGAGCCCCAAAAAATGTGGGGGGTGGGAGTTTGAGAATAAAAAGCTGACCTGCCGTAGAGCGTGGCGGGTTAGAGGGTAGCCACAGACAGATGTTCCATTTGACAATATTAACTTTTCAACTAGACCTTTTTTTTATACAATGCGCATTTTTAAAGATATGTAGTACAAGCAGTATATCAACTACCATAAATCATCATACCATTCGCCATCCTGTCGCTGAAAATGGTGTGTTAAGAAGAATATGCCAAATACAGGACAGCAATCGACAACGAGACACGTTGACAGATTGCGGGAAATGGCGGAACCAACGACAGAACTGCGTAGGATAAACTTCATTGTAACGTTTCCTGTAGGCTGGTACACGTCATCACAATAACATAATATTAAGTTCATTGTGCAAATATGTGGAAATGATGACAGTAAAATCATACCTGTGCCTTTCACTACCAGCAATTTAAGTTGTGCTATTAGGTTCCAACCCAGTCATTCCTTCGCAAAACGCTACAGATTCCGGAAGAAAAGCGTGCCCTACACCATCTAATAACGTCCCACTGAAAATGAAAAGTCATTGCAGTTTTATTACGAAATAATATCTCAATAAATCCAGTTTAGCTCGTATACTTCCCGCGAGAGCCCCTAATCTACGACGGAAACCGTAGATTACCTAGACTAGTACCGGCAGCTCTTGCAAATCATAGCTAACTTCCCTTCCGTCGAGACTGATACTGAAGTTTACCCCAAATCTCTGACCAGCAACTTCGTAACTTAGTAATCTAACTTTGCTATATGGCGTAACTAATCAGAATTAAAATCAAGAATGGGACATGTTTCACAAACTACGTCAAAAAGAGACCAGGTCAATTAATGCAACATTTGGCGCCGAAACGCATTACTCACTGAGGATTTTTATGTCCAAGGACGAGTTGCGTGTCTAAATTTTGCCTATCATAACACTTAACAAATAAGTATTGAACTTTTGACGTAGACGGAAATGATATCTTTTGCAAGATTCGAGAAAATGTTTGTGAGAAAAATTGAATGTGCACTTGCAGCCGTTTCGTCGCTACGTACCTAACAGCAATACGAAGGAAAAATAGAACGTCGCTCGATCATTGTCGATTTCCAAGGCGTATCGATGATGTTCATTACTGTATTTAGTAGTCAGAGAGACTTCAACGCTTCAAAGTTGAATAAACGTCTTAAAAATGTTCTTTTTCTATATATCACATTCACAACGAAGACTACTGAACGCTAAGTTCTCCCCAGCTAAACAGTATTATTTCTTGTCCAGCATACACGTAATCCTCCAGTTAAAGTCGGCGGCTCGTCTTATTCGTTCTATTTGACGGGTGTGGGCTGTGTGTCGGCACTTTCTCTCTCTTTCAATTCACAATCATCTATGACTCACACAAACATGAAACTTTATTCTAGAAACTTCACGCTGTTATACGTAAGAGGCAACACTCATATTTGACACGTGTAAGGCGCCAAGATCTATAATCATGGAGACACATGGTTTCCGATCAGGTGGCTGAAACTGTCGCTCGTGATCCCCCAACCGACAAGCTGCATTTCCTTGCTTCAACCTGGCTTCCTGGGTACATAGGCAGTTCCGTTGTTTGTCGCAGTGTCCACTCATACAGACACAAACATACTGTTATGCCTTTATTTTTGTCATATGTACACACACACACACACACACACGCGCGCGCGCGCGCGCGCGCGCGCGCGCGTATATATAAGATCGTTTTTGTTATTTTTATGCTGGTAAAACGGATACTATCAGTAATAGCATATTTTCAGCAAACTTTTACAGAGGTCGGTGGCGGGAGTCAAATCCGTTAGGCAGCGAAGCAATCCTCAGAATCAGACCTGGTTACATATAGCTTCCACTTTTCAAGAGTATATGTTTCAAAAAAAGTTCCTAAGGTTTAAATTCCTAACTTTTATCTTCACTTAGCGTCACGAGCGTTGTGTAAACTTCGCTTCTTAGAAGGAATATTCACACCACCGTGTGCTAGTGCTGCCGTATATAGACCCTTGCTACTTCATTTTGTTTTTAGTCCAGTATACAGGCACTACTCAGGCAGGCCGCATATACGACCACGATGGCGCCAGGACGTCGCAGCGCGATATTGCGAACATGTGAGGCGGAAAGTTTAATTTAACGCGGACAATGAACCGAATTCCCAGCGGCGGTGCCGCGCCACGTGGTTGCCCGCATACGATGGGAAGCGCCCAACGGTTCGCGTGCCACCTTTCGGGGAAGCCACGAACTTGCGCAGAACTGGCAGCGGCGCCACTCGCGGCGGAATAATGAATTACGAGTAGGATGCTGTGCTCTATGCTCTACACTGATACAACAGGCTGGCAGAACTACAAAAAGCGGTTTCCCTCCTTCTCTATAGTTCTGGTACTTTATAGGAGCTACGGCAGTAAAGTCTACTGTCATCCACGAGTAGTGGATCATTGCACACGCATATCTCGACTTCTATGTTGGCACGATAAAAAATTTTTCTTTGTCAAAGAACCTCCTGAAGAAAATTAAATCGACTGTAAACAAAAGAAGCTGGTGCAGTCATTTAGCTGATAGGATAATGAGATGTTGCTCAGTAGCCCGATATAAGGGTACTAGAACCAACTAAGGTAGGAAATATTACTGGAATATTCAGCATAGCTCGTGTTAGGTGTCTTCTGCTACACTTCTTCAGGTTGATGTTCAGTTTTATAAATAAAGGTTTAGTCGATCGTTCGAGAATAGAAGCAGAGAAACATCGCGCTGGAGATCGATTAGTCGACCATCAAGAAATACGACCACGTGAATTGAGTAGAGTCGAAAGGAAGTGAGAGCCTATTGGTTCAGATGAATGGGAAGATTGCGCGATGGTGAAAAATGTAAGAAAAGTAGTGAAGGAGGCTCATGTTTGAATATTGCTCGTCTTTCTGGGCTGCTTTTATCTTAAAGAAGACCATCACTGTTCATGCTTTACTTATACAAATATGTTCGCTATAGCAGCGCAGAAGACCCAGTAAACTCCCGTGGTAGGACCAACTGGGAAGACGTAAAAGCTGACGGTGTGGAGTACCATTCTGTAGGGACTGGGTTCAGTTCAAAACTTACGTCAGGCAGATACCGGAAAAGTCCGTTTGATAAAACACAGGCATTCTTGGCCAATTAATTTAATACGTTGTCTCCAGTTTCCTCCAAGTAGAATTCCAACATTTTTCATACGGAGAAATACACTAGGCATCATCTGTAAATATGGAAAATAAGTTATTGACGACAAGGTACATGTAAACTGTGAACACTAACGCATTTTCTTACAGATGTATTGCTAGAAAATGGATTCGTTAATTTCAAATGAAACGTCTGCTGATTAGATCATTGCTCAGGTTTCTTCTGTCATTTTCTACACCGATCACTACCAACCCCAATAAGTTTCACTTCCCGAATATACATTGTACACCTGGCAGATCAGTTACAAAGGGAAGTGCCAAACATTTTGGATAATATGTAAGACGTAATCGTAGGGTGCAGGGTCTAGGTCACTATACGCCACAAGTGTTTCAACACAGACTGGACCATGTGCCGTGTAGCAGGATCAGATAAAGGCAGAAACTAAGGGTATTGAGAAAACATAAAGCTAGCATTCCTGGCAGCAGGTGGATGGAAGGGGAATTTGCGAAGATTTTGAAAAAGAAAGAAATATTCTCAGACTGAATCCAATTAAATGCTCTTCAGTTTATTAAACCATGCATGACCCATTTATAATTTTTAGCTTCATCATGGTATGTTCCTCACACGTATATATCGGATTTATTTGCAGTATGTTAAAATTAGAACCATCCACGTCTTCACACATATTCCGCAAGCAGACATACGGTACATGGCTGAGGGTTCCACTCGCAGGATCTCCGTAATTTTAATAAGTTAAGGTAAAAACATTCTTCTGTTTATTAACACGTTACATTTTGTGCTTCCCAAACATCATCTTTGCTCTGTTCACATCCTTGGTCAGTATTTAATGAATAATATCTTTGTATCTTTGCTTAATGATAATCTTTGCATTGTAAAGGAAAATGTCAAACACATGTGCGATGCTAACAAGTATTTTAAGAACATTATGAAGTGTGCCCCAGTAATTTATTTACAATATGTGTGTTGTGGTGGAAATCAAAAACATATACATCAAGCTAGAAAACCACAAGGACCACAACAAAACAGATCGCCATCTGCTAGAACGTATGTATGTGTACACAACTACATTGCATCATATATATGAGCATTTTAGCGTATTTTTATTAGTTAAACGCCTGATAAAATAGCACTAAATACACATTCTTGAGCAGTGTGGAGCAGGAGATAGGCCGTTGAACAAAACATCTATGCAACGAAAATATTAGCCATTTGAAGATGGGAACTGTAGCTCGATACAACTTATGGCGCTAAAATAAAACATTTAAAAAGTATTTGTGGCTGGTTGCAGCATTCACCAACTATCACCATAATACTTGTTTGCTGATCAAGCCTACCAATAAAAACTTTAGCAGCACGCCTCTGAATTACTTCCTTGTCTACCTTTAATCCGACATGGAGGGGCAGTAATCAAGAGTGGGTTGCTCTAGGGTTCTATATGCCGCCTCCTTTATAGATGAGCTACACTGTCACAAATCTCTCCTAATAAAACGAAGTCGAGCATTCGCCTTCCCTACTTCGGGGTGGTTGTACTGACAGTGTTCTGGCTGCTGCTGTGCGGGCTGTATACATCGCAGGGTACTGAAACATCGCTGAAAAAATAATATTCCACTTTCTGCCACCAGGTGAAAATATGGCGCTGTAAGCAATAAGAATGTAACATGTTTCCCGTTTTGACGGCAGTATGCTGTTTTTCGCTTGGCGGTGCATATTGATTTCTTTTATGAAGTGATTGTTGGTATAAAGCGTTAAGAAGGTTGAAATTATCTGTACGAAACGCAATGCCTATTGAAAAGAAAGACCGTGTACTCATGGTAAAGCTGTTTTATCAGAATGGCAGCCATAGCAACGCTGGGGGAATACTGCCTGCAGAAACAGCTGTGAAGAGGCCCCAAGTCAATAAATGAGCTAAAGAATATGATCAAGGCATTAGAAGAAACAGGTGAATTAGGTGCTGCAGCGCAGATAGGGAGGTGGTCCATTCCCATGGCAATTTCTGATGAAGTTTCTGTAGCTGTGACGGACCGTGGAGAACATGCCTCAAATTCTGCAGCCCGTGTTCGAGCTGTCTCATGGAAATCGTCTTTGCCCTGGTCAACACTTCAAAGAATTTTTCGGCGCATTGTGTGCATGTATCTCTACAATAATCAGAATATGCACCAAATGAAATTGTGAGATAGGCTGCAACGCTGTGACTTTGCTCCTCGTTTTTTGACATGCTTGAAAATGGATGACATGTGGCTGGGCAATGTCGTTTGGACGAACGATGCATATTTTATTCTGCACAGTGCCGTGAATGCATAGAACTGTAGCATATGGGCTCTACTCTGCCACATGTTCTGCATTTAGCTTACGTGACTGGAAGGTGTGCTTTCTCGGTACGTCTTTCTTCAAGGAGATGACAGCTCGCGGACATGTTACTTGTACAGTGACTCCTGCACGTTATAAGGACCTCCTTGTGCAACGTGCAACACGTGATTCCAGCTTTGCAAGAACCCACTGTGTCCATACAAGATGGGGCAACACCACATGTCGGTTGTCAGATGAAAGATTTGCTTTGAGAAACCTTCGGTAACGACCTCATCATTAGGCAATTTCAAGATGTGCGGCTTCCCACATCCCCCGACATAATCTATGTGACTTCCGGTTGTGGGGATATCTGAAAGATCGTGTCTATCAGGGATGTACCCATATCATACGACGACATATTGATCTTATTACGCCGCGCGGGATTAGCCGAGCTGTCTGCGGCGCTGCAGTCATGGACTGTGCGGCTGGTCCCCGGCGGAGGTTCGAGTCCTCTCTCGTGCATGGGTGTGTGTGTTTGTCCTTAGGATAATTTAAGTTAAGTAGTGTGTAAGCTTAGGTACTGATGACCTTAGCAGTTAAGTCCCATAAGATTTCACACACATTTGATTTGATTTGGTCTTATTACACCAGATCTGCTGTGAGCACCTGTCGGGCATGCTGTGTTCCAGATGCAGCATCTTGCTGAGACAGGAGACCCTACTGAAGACATGTTGTAACTTGCGACCATATGGTAATAAACGTCCCAGAACCACTGTTATCACATGTTTGATCGTTCCTCCAATTTTTCTGAACCGATATCACATTCTGACTGCTTGTAGTGTCATTTTTCACCTGGTGGCAGGAAGTAGAACAATTATTTTTCAGATTGTTCCGCGAGTACATCGATTAATGAACATACCTACGTTTCAGCTTCCTGCGATGTATGCAGCGTGCACTGCAGCATTCGGAACACCGTTAACTCAATTATAACAGCCTACTACCAAATTTACGAGCTCGTTTCATTTCATATCGCTTTGCAACGGCAAGCCTAGATATTTAATCGTCATGACTATGCCAAGCAGCAGACCGCCAATACTGTATTCGAGCACTGCAATGTTTTTTTCCCTACTCATCTGCGTTAGGCCTAAGTTATTTTTTTATCCATTTAGATTAAGCCTCCATTCAGCACTCCAAACAGAACTTCTCTCTTTCATTCTCTGTCTTTCTACAGGCACATAGTTACGAGTTCGTGTGAATTGTAGGTTTTGCAGCAAACAGTCGCAGATTGGCACTCACCGTATGCGTCAGATCATTTATGTATACAAGGTGTAACAAAAAGTATGGCCAAACTTCCAGGGGACATTCCTCACGCATAGAGGAATAAAATGTGCTTTGCGGACATGAGTCTGGAAACACTTCATTTGCATGTTAGAGCTTATTTTCTGCTTCTCTTCATAACAACGTTATTCCTGGGAAACACATAGAAACAGAGGGTACCAGCATTACACGGAACGTTTTCCCTTGGTTACGTTTGGTTAGAATGTGCAACACATTGGAATTCTTGGATTCACCACCAATGCCTGTTGTTCCAATTGAAAGAAATAATTTCGACATGTCACTTAGTTATTTGCTTGTTTTTAGGTGCGACTAATTTCATTACTCTACTACCATCAATCACATAGCATCAACTGTTCAGTGTTCATGATGATCTTGTTTTCTGGTACAGTGCAATGGAAGTGCACTCAAATGCGGGTTGGCAGATGCTGTACGGGTTAACAGATAGGCATGGCCATTGCGCTGAAATATTTTGTCGGGAGAGATTTCCCGGACGACGGTGCCACGTCAGGAACATATTAGAAGCAATTGATCGCAGTCGTAGGGAGCATGGGATAGGCAGATGCAGCTCCCGACTGGCACGACGAGTTGATTTTGTAGGACTACGCTGGAAAGCGGTTTAATTTCTTACGACATTTTCGTCAGAAACATGAGGGCGGCCAGGATTCTTCCTTTACATATCCTGTGTATACAAACTGTCGATACCATCTGCGAATGTTCTGTCCATTTGGAGGATCAGTTTGGTAGGGCTACCTCAACATTTGTTCTATAATGACAGAATTACGGTTGGAAAACTCGAAAACACAAAGTCATTTCTGCTGTGGAGTAGCCATTTTCCAATATGTGGCGGTAACCAAGCAGACTGAAGACAACCGACGTCTAGCGGCAATGTATATAAAATAGGCAACGTATTTGTTCCTCCAATAACCGATTCGTGACCCAGCTATTGATAGTTTTGACAACATAATACTTTGCAGTACGTATATTCTTTCTGAAACAACCTGTATATTTATCAGGTACACAGCATGATGAAGCTACAAGTCTCTAAATTGATCATGGTATAATGAAATGAAGAGTATTTAACTGCAAACAACCTGAGTCCATTTCCTTCATTTCCATAATTAATTCACACAACTGCTTTCCCCATTGCCCCATAAAAGATGTTGTTGTTGTGGTCTTCAGTCCAGAGACTGGTTTGATGCAGCTCTCCTGTGCAAGCTTCTTCATCTTCCAGTACCTACTGCAACCTACATCCTTCTGAATCTGTTTAGTGTATTCATCTCTTGGTCTCCCTCTACCATTTTTACCCTCCATGCTGCACTCCAATACTACACTGGTGACCCCTTGATGCCTCAAAATATGTCCCACCAAACGACCCCTTCTTCTAGTCAAGTTGAGCCACAAATTTCTCTTCTCCCCAATTCTAGTCAATACTTCGTCGTTAGTTATGTGATATACCCATCTAATCTTCAGCATTCTTCTGTAGCACCACATTTCGAAAGCTTCTATTCTCTTTTTGTCTATACTATTTATCGTCCACGTTTCACTTCCATACATGGCTACACTCCATACAAATACTTTCAGAAAAGACTTCCTGACACTTAAATCTATACTCGACGTTAAAAAATTTCTCTTCTTCAGAAACGCTTTCTTTGCCATTGCCAGTCTACATTTTATATCCTCTCTACTTCGACCATCATCAGTTATTTTGCTCCCCAAATAGCAAAACTCCTTTACTACTTTAAGTGTCTCATTTCCTAATCTAATTCCCTCAGCATCACCTGATTTAATTCGACTAAATTCCATTATCCTCGTTTTGCTTTTGTTGATGTTCATCTTATATCCTCCTTTCAAGACACTGTCCATTCCGTTCAGCTGCTCTTCCAGGTCCTTTCTGTCTCTGACAGAATTACAATGTCATCGGCAAACCTCAAAGTTTTTATTTCTTCTCCACGGATTTTAATTCCTATTCCGAATTTTTCTTTTGTTTCCTTTACTGCTTGCTCAATATACAGATTGAATAACATCGGGGATAGACTACAACCCTGTCTCACTCCCTTCCTAACCATTGCTTCCCTTTCATGCCCCTCAACTCTTATAACTGCCATCTGGTTTCTGTACAAATTGTAAATAGACTTTCGTTCCCTGTATTTTACCCCTGCCACCTTCAGAATTTGAAAGAGAGGTCATTCCAGTCAACATTGTCAAAAGCTTTCTCTAAGTCTACAGTTGCTAGAAACGTAGGTTTGCCTTTCCTTAATCTATTTTCTAAGACAAGTCGTAGGGTCAGTATTGCCTCACGTGTTCCAACATTTCTACGGAATCCAAACCGATCTTCCCCGAGGTCGGCTTCTACCAGTTTTTCCTTTCGTCTGTAAAGAATTCGTGTTAGTATTTTGCAGCCGTGGCTTTCTAGACTGATAGTTCGGTAATTTTCACATCTGTCTACACCTGTTTTCTTTGGGATTGGAATTATTATATTCTTCTTGAAGTCTGAGGGAATTTCGCCTGTCTCATACATCTTGCTCAGCAGATGGTAGAGTTTTGTCAGGGCTGACTCTCCCAAGGCTATCAGTAGTTCTAATGGAACGTTGTCTACTCCCGGGGCGTTGTTTCGACATAGGTCTTTCAGTGCTCTGTCAAACTCTTCGCGCAGTATCATATGTCCCATTTCGTGTTCATCTACATCCTCTTCCAATTCCATAATACTGTTCTGAAGTACATCGCCCTTGTATAGACCCTCTATATACTCCTTCCACCTTTCTGCTTTCCCCTCTTTGCTTAGAACTAGGTTTCCATCTGAGCTCTTGATATTCATGCAAGTGGCTCTCTTTAATTTTCTTGTAGGCAGTATCTGTCTTACCCCTAGTGAGATAAGCCTCTACATCCTTACATTTGTCCTCTAGCCATACCTGCTTAGCCATTTTGCACTTCCTGTCGATCTCATTTTTGAGACGTTTGTATTCCTTTTTGCCTGCTTCATTTACTGCATAAAAGATAGAAAGCTGAAAAAACTTTGTTCCGTTTCCTCGCACTGTTGGCGCCATGTCGTGGCGCAAGGCCTCCAACATGACGGCAGGTACTGCAGTACCGCGTCTGCGCGCGCGCTTTAACGCGACTGCCTAATTCTGGCGGGGCACGGTTGGCAGCAGTGGCCGGGCCTCTCAACGGCGGGCAGTGTTCGAATAGGACCGAGCGGCGCACATGTGCGGCTGCCGGGTGTCCAAAAAAACAGGCCGCAGTGGGCGGCGGAGGAGGAGGAGGAGGAGTAGGAGGAGGAGATGGGGCGGGGGCGCAGATAACGCGAGGCGACGCGGCGGCGCTCCGGCGCGACCTGCCGCTGCTCTGCTTCCCGCCTCCCTCACCGGCTACCGCCAGTCGCCGTCTCATGTGCATCGTGTTACCCACGTCTTGTAAACTAGCGACTAAGACCATCGAGACAAGTTCTTCCTCGTCTGGTAGTCGAGGGATATGTACATTTCGATGAGGCAGTGTTCGTCACTATTTACCTACCGCGATAGAAAAATGACCGTTTTTAAAATAGTACTGAGTGCATTTTTAATACCACACGATAACTCCTGTACAGAGCAACATACAGGGTGTCTTATAATTAAGAGCGATAACTGAGGGATGAAAGTCCATGGCAATAGAAGCGAAAACTTTCCAGTAAACAGGTGCACGCAAACGAGCGATTTGCGAGACACTTGCCAATGTATAATTACATGACTACACTGACTGTAGCACAAAGTATTGTTCTAATTAGTATAAATCTATCTGAAACGAGAACAACACCAACAAGGAGTTGTGCTAGATATAGGTACTTCGTAGGTGTGTTTCTACATTTGAAAGATGAAATGAAATGTCATGTGGCTAGGGCCGCACGTCGGATATACCGATCGCCTGGTGCAAGTCTTTTTAGTTGACGCCACTTCGGCGACTTCCGTGTCGATGACGAAGACAACACAACAGCCAGTCGCTGTGCGGAGAATCTCCGACCCAGCCAGGAATCGAACCCGGGCCCCCTGCGTGGCATTCTGCCGCGCTGACTATTCAGCTATCGAGGCGGACGTATCGAAGATGACGCCTATACGAACTTCGTGCCTGCCGCGTAAGCGTGGAGCTAGTAGCGTCACTATGAGGATGCAAATCATGTTTGCTTTAAATTCGCGCCATAACGGTCGTGACCGTTACTTACCGTTGAGATTTATCGTAGTAAGTTGATGATAGTCAGAAATATCTTTAAGGCGACGTACATGCCATATCAACAGCTCCCTTTGAATGAGGTCGTCCATTAAGTCTACGAGAAGTTGGATCTTCCTTCCACGACATTGCTGAAGGACTTGGCAGGAATATAGCCACTGTATATGACTGCTGGCGGCCGACCGTACGGTTTTAGGCACTTCAGTCCGGAACAGCGCGACTGCTACGGTCGCAGGTTCGAATCCTGCCTCGGGCATGGATGTGTGTGATGTCCTTAGGTTAGTTAGGTTTAAGTAGTTCTACGTTCTAGGAACTGATGACCTCAGATGTTGAGTCCCATAGTGCTCAGAGCCATTTTTTTTTTTTTTTTTTTTTTTTTTTTACTGCTGGCAGCAGAGGTCACAAGAATGTACGGCCGCAAGAAGACCGAGGTCTGAACGGCCACATGGCACTACCGAGAGGGAAGACCATCGCGTTCGATGTATGGCTCTGACGTATCGTACTGCATCTGTGGCAGCAATCTGACCAGCAGCTGTCACCACAGTGACACAACGAACTGTCGCAAATCGGTTACTAAAAGCATAGCTCCTAGACGACGCCCTATAGTGGACATTTCACTGACCCCATAACACCAACGTTTGCAACTTCAGTGGTGTCAATCGAAGCCCATTGGAGGGCAGAGTGGAGGTCTGTTGTGTTTTCTGATGAAGCCTCATCTGCCTCGGTGCCGGTGACGGCCGTGTGTTGGTTAGAAGGAAGTCAACTGAGCACTTGTAACCAAGCTGGACTCTTATCGAATCTAAATTGGAGCTGTGATCCGTGGTGCGATGTCATATGACGGCATGAGCACTCTCATGGTTATACCATACACCCTGACTGCAAATTTGTGCGTCAGTCTGGTGATTCGACCTCTTGTGCTGCCATTTATGAAAAGCAGTCCGCAGCTCGTGGTCGTGCGGTAGCGTTCTCGCTTCCCACGCCCGGGTTCCCGGGTTCGATTCCCGGCGGGGTCAGGGATTTTCTCTGCCTCGTGATGACTGGGTGTTGTGTGATGTCCTTAGGCTAGTTAGGTTTAAGTAGTTCTAAGTTCTAGGGGACTGATAACCATAGATGTTAAGTCCCATAGTGCTCAGAGCCATTTGAACCATTTGAAAAGTATTCCTGGGACGTTTTCCAACAGGATAACGGCCACCCACATATAACTGTTGTAACCCAACACGCTCTACAGAGTGTCGACTTGTTGCCTTGGTCTACTAGATCAACAGATCTGTTTCGGACCAAGCACATATAGGACATCATCGGACGACAATTCCAGCGTCATCCACAAACAGAATTAACCATCCCTGTACTGACTGACCAAGTGCAACAGGCATGGAACTCTATCCCACAAACTGGCAAACTGGCGCCTGTGCGGCACAGTGCATGCACATTGCGTGCTTACATTCAACATTCTGATGGTTACACCGGTTATTAATGTACTAGCATTTCACGCTTTCCGTGGTTTATCTTGCCCTTACATGAACCTATGACACTGCAATGTTTATCACTTAAATGTGTTACCTAGACAAACGTATTCCCAAAATTTAATTATTGTAGGTAATTATTTCTTGGTGTATAATACTTCTTCAGCCAGTTACTAGTTACAATTTACTGTATAGTCGTATCTGTTGATGTTGAATTCCACATGCCACCTTCGCATCGGTTGCAACACTGCTTTCGTCTCTACAGTGAGTTACGAATTTTTTTCAAACAACCATTGACCATCTCGTAAATATTCACAAGACTGTACAACTTGCTGCCCCAACTACGGGTATTTACCCTAATATCCGAGCATGCTGCAGACTTCACTTTTGTGATGATGTCAGATAGATCCCTCTTGGATCCTACTGGTTGATTAGATGTCATCTAACATCAAAAAATAAAGTGTGCCCGTGTTCCATGATGCATGTACCAAATTCTACAAGGGCCTCTATTGAAAGATTTACACTTCCTACACACTTTTATTAAGTAGGATAATCTTTCATACTGAAATCAGAGCCAGCTCGGAACCATACATTCGTAAATACGCTGACGGAAAAAACCGCATCATGGTAAAATGATGAATTTAGAGTAATGAAATTTCGAGAATCATTTGTCGAGGTAACACATTTAAGTGATAACCATTACAATGTTTTTGTTGTAGTCTTCAGTCCAGAGACTGGTTTGATGCAGCTCTCCATGCTACTCTATCCTGTGCAAGTTTCTTCATCTCCCAGTACCTACTGCAATCTACATCCTTCTGAATCTGCTTAGTGTATTCATCTCTTGGTCTCCCTCTACGATTTTTACCCTCCATGCTGCCCTCCAATACTAAATTGCTGATCCCTTGATGCCTCAGAATATGCTCTACCAACCGATCCCTTCTTCTAATCAAGGTGTGCCACAAATTTCTCTTCTCCCCAATTCTATTCAATACCTCCTCAATAGTTATGTGATCTACCCATCTAATTTTCAGCATTCTTCTGTAGCACCACATTTCGAAAGCTTCTATTCTGTCCGCAGCTCGTGGTCGTGCGGTAGCGTTCTCGCTTCCCGCGCCCTGGTTCCCGGGTTCGATTCCTGACGGGGTCAGGGATTTTCTCTGCCTCGTGATGACTGGGTGTTGTGTGATGTCCCTAGGTTAGTTAGGTTTAAGTAGTTCTAAGTTCTGGGGGACTGATGACCATAGATGTTAAGTCCCATAGAGCTCAGAGCCATTTGAGCTTATATTCTCTTCTTGTCAAAACTATTTATTGTCCACGTTTCACTTCCATACATGGCTACACTCCTTACAAATACTTTAAGAAACGACTTCCTTACACTTAAATCTATACTCGATGTTAACAAATTTCTCTTCTTCAGGAACGCTTTCCCTGCCATTGTCACTCTACATTTTATATCCTCTCTACTTCGACCATCATCAATTAGTTCGCTCCCCAAGTAGCAAAACTCATTTACTACCATTACAATATCATGGGTTAATGTAAGCGCGAGATAAGCCATTGAAAGTATGAAATGCTGGTATCGCCAGATTGTTGAAGGCAACCATGCCGACGTACATACATTCTGTTGTAAAGTGCCGGATGTCAGTTTGCGGGATGATGATCCATGCCTGCTACACTTCGTCGGGCAATACAGGGACGATTAATGCCATTTATGGATGACGCCCAGTGATATTCCGTATGTGCTCGATTGAAGATAGTTCTGTTGATCAAGCAGGCCAAGGCAACACGTCGACACTCTGTACAGACTGTCGGCAAGACCACGTTCAAACCCGCGTCCTCAAACCAGATTTTGGTTTTCCGTGATTCCCCAAAATCGCTCTAGGCGAATGCTGGGACGGTTCCTTTGAAAGCACACAGCCGATTTCCATTCCCATCTTCAACACAATCCGAGCTTGTGCTCCAATGACAGAGATGTCGATGGTACATTAAACCCAATCTTCCTTCCTTCCTGAATCCATATAGAGGAGCACTACCGTCCACTAATCGAAAGGTAATGTAAAGTCTGTTTGTATAGATAGCACTGGCACAGCAACGCTGGACTTGTGGATGGAGGCATCTAGGCGTGCTTCTGATCCTGGCGCTGGGATCGCCCAAGGCCTGCTTTCGTGTACAGAGTGAGAAGTGGTCGCCTTACGGCAAACTTCGTCTGGTGGAGGACGTGAAACAGCACATGGCTTCACAGAAACCATCCGTTCCTGCAGGCCGTCATGAAACAGATTTCCCTCCAGGAACCTCGCTAAAATCTGTTTCCTTTCGTGTCTGTTACGTACCGAGACAATCTGCGCAGTGCGTCAACAAGATTCTAGCTAGTTTCCGAACATTTTTTTTCCTGCGTTTTCTGTGTTGCAGTCTTGTCTGGTTCGTCGTCGCCTACACCGTAACACATAACTACCGATATGGTGAAGAGTGTAACACGATGCTACTCACAGTGGTTTTGCGACTCTTCAGGAAGCAGTGCTGGATAGCCCAGTGTATACAGCGATCAAAGCCAGAGACAATGCGGCTTTTGCAGGGAGAAGAGTAAGGAGAGGAGGTGAGGTCTGCCTTACAACCAGTACTCACAGCACAATTTATCTTCTCCAGACAACTTGCCTACGCTGTGTCCCACTCATTACATGTGATGCTGAGTGCCTTAGCTCTCTACCAGTCTACTGCTTAGAGCTCACCTCCATTTTAAAACACAACCCTAAGGTGAAGCTCTCCCTATCTCCAGATGCCTTCTCAATAATTTTCGAAAAAATGAAGACGCCTTAAAGAATGCAGAGTAATGCGAACATTGTTCAAAATAAATTACGACATAAGACAGGAAGTTCCTCAGTAAGTAAATACAGTCTGATTCGTGAATGATTAGCAGGTACACTGTCGTATATTGGTACTACCATAACAAAGGATCAAGCGTAGGGCTTGAAATCTCGGCGACGAGGTCATTAGCAAGCGCTCCACTTGAGGAAGGTTAGGAAAGCAAATTTGGCCGTGCCTTCTCCGAAGCAATCATCCTGCCGTTTGCGTTAAGCGAGGTACGGAAACCACGTAAAACCTAAACCTGCATGGTAGGCCGTACATTTGAACAAACATCCTATAGAAAGCAAAAAACAGTGTAATAGGATGCTGTTGTGATATAAATAAAGTGTGCATTCCCATCTGATCTTCAGCATTCTCCAATAGCACAATGTTTCACAAATTTGGCTACTGATCTGACTTGTTTACGGTTGACGTCTCACTTCCACATAAGGCTATACTCAACTATTTTCCAAAAAATACTTCTTAATATTTAAAATTGGAATACATGGAGCGAAATTTTGCTTTATGCAAGACACCGTTTTATAATTTTTTTACTACCGAAGCTTTTTTCAGCACTTAATGTGCTATCATTTGTGCAATTTTTGTTAATTTTATTTCCAGAAGAATTACTGATACGTGTTAAACTCTTGTGTGAGTTATATTAATTTTTGGCTCAAAGGTATTTACGTTTCCAATGGAGCGATTATTAGCTGTAAAGTATTTTACATTACTTTGCATAAGGTATACTGTGAAGACATATGTTACCGGGCTGTGTATTATACAGTACGTCATTCACCTAAGCTGTGCTTAAAGATTTAGGTCTAGGATTTTAAATTTGAAAATAGTACTGATAAGTATTTGTTCACGTACCTCACTGTTTGTTCACATACGGTACATGACGTGTAGTTACGTCTGCTGACAGCTTTATACAGGGTGTACATAAAGTCCGGGAACACTTCCAATTATTTATTGCACAAGAACCAAACAGTGTACAGATATCGAATATATGTCATTTGGAAGAGAAACCCCGAGAGGTTTTTTTTTTTTTTTTCTTGTATACCGCCAAAGCGTAGTTTGGTAATTTGCCGGTAGTCAGCGCTAGTCGCAAACATGGTGAGTTGAGGTGCGGAGCGAGCTTTCTGTGTGTTGGAGTTCGCCAAAAACAAGCGTGCGACAGCTGTTCAACGGATGTTTATAACCAAGTACGGTAAGAAGCCACCAACAAGGAAGGCCATTTGCCACTGACACAACAAATTCGTTACGACAGGTTGCTCGTACCCGGCAAAGAGAAGCGGACGTCCCAGTATGAGTGGAGTGAATGTTGGGTGCATACGAGGGAAATTTATAAGGAGTCCAAAGAAATGGGTGCGTCATGCATCCCACGAACTCTCAATGGCTCCAATGACAGTGTGGAAAGTCCTGCGACAAAAGCTGCCTATGAAACCATTCAAATTGGAGCTAGTGCAGAAGCCCAATGACGACTACAAAGACAAGCGTTTTGAGCTTTGCTCGCAGTTGCAACAACTGAATGAGGATGGTATTTTTGATCGCTTAATTTTTAGCGACGAAGCCACTTTTCACACTAATGGGAAAGTTAACAGACATATTTGTCGAAGCTGGTGTACGGAGCATCCACACGAATGCACTGAATTTGAGCGTGATTCCCCAAAGGTAAATGTTTATTTGTGCCTTGTCACGTCGAAAAGTGTACGTGCCATTTTTCTTCGCCGAGAGCACTGTAACTGGATATTCCTACTTGGACATGTTGCAATGGTTCAAAATGGTTCAAATGGCTCTGAGCACTATGGGACTTAACTGCTGTGGTCATCAGTCCCCTAGAACTTAGAACTACTTGAATCTAACTAACCTAAGGACATCACACACATCCATGCCCGAGGCAGGATTCGAACCTGCGGCCGTAGCGGTCGCGCGGTTCCAGACTGTAGCGCCTAGAACCGCTCGGCCACTCCGGCCGGCGTGCGTTGTTACAGTCATACCCAAATGATGATTACCTGCTTTAGTGTTGAGAAAATTTCTCTTTCAGAAACACTCTTCTTTCTGTTGCCAATAGCATTTTGTATCCTGCTTCCCTCATCGTCAATTACTTTGCTACGAAAACAGCAAAATTCGTCTACTACTATTTTAGTGCCACACTTTTTAATCTCATTCCCCAGCGTCGTCTGATTTGATTCATCTACGTTCCATTACCCTTGTTTTATTTTAGTTATAATGACTCCTCAAGATACTATGCGTTCTGTTCATCTGATCAAGTCCTTCGCCGCGTTTTTGCAAAATTGGCAAACATTAAACTTATTACCTAAAAATGTAATTCATCACTGATATGCTACGACCCGATCTTACTCCAGTCTGAACTACTGCTGCCCTTTCACGTCCTTTGACTCTCATAACTGCAGTCTGGTTCCTGTACAAGTTAACACACTGTCAGTTAATTCGGTAGTATGGGGACGAGCGTGGCAAAAACCTGTTACGCCGGTGCACTGCACGCAGTTATGAAAAGCCACAGGAGACCACAGGCTGTGGGTGCGTGAACAGGTGGCTGCGTTTGTGTGGCAGCGCGGCGCTGCGCCGCACACATGTTTGCTTTACGGGTCGCCATAAAAATACTGAGGCGCGCTCATTGTGGAACGGCTTGGCAACACTGCGCCCTCACTCACACCAAGCGATCCGGCACTCTGCTGCTTAACAAGAAACGTCGTGACTCAACCTATTAAGAGAGGCCGGAATTATGAAGTCTCCCTCTCTCGCTCTATTCCGAGATGAGCTGCGTTTTCGCGTATTCGTCAGTAGTAGTTGCCGCCGGGATGGAAACCATACACAATTCTCATTCATCATGTAGCTCACAGTTTGTTGCTTTTACAGATCCTTGTCGTATTTATTTACTCTTTCTGTATCACAAATGCCTCGAAAACCAAGGAATGCATCCTTACAATGAACAAAAAGAGAAACAAATACTGGTGTATATGAAGATGGTATCTGTTCTTTCGGACAGCGCGGCAGTATGCTTTCGAATTTTTTCAAACTGTTGCATTCTTGAGTCCCCGTTCGCCAGATGTACATCTACAGGTTACAGAGTTCACGGATCACACTTTATTAATAAATATAGTACAAAGTAATATCTTCAGCTACGGTTACATTTTCTGCAAGTACAACAAGTCCTTTCATCCATACAAGTATTTTTTCATCATTACTAACTTTTCTACAAGAGCGTGTATACAATGTAAATGGCTATTACTATATACATAACTAGGTCTACTTTGGGTCTTCGGATCGATACCGCAATGCCAGGTTTTGTAGGCGATTACATCTCGGTCGGCGAAATATTCCAGTCCAAGTAGAGATGCGTTTTCACAACGAACGATGGCCAGGGTAAACCAACCACTACCACAATTTCCCATAGCTGAGTCAAGGGTAAAATTTACCCTACATCCACGAAAGAACAGATACCATCGGTGACCATGCAACTCGTTAGAATGAAATTACAGTGTAATGAATACCCCTAGCTGCATACAGGCGGTGATATAAGTCAACGGGGAGAGTTGAAAATATGTGCCCCGACCGGAACTCGAACCCGAGATCTCCAGCTTACATGGCAGACGCTCTATCCATCTGAGCCACCGAGGACACAGAGGATAGTGCGACTGCAGGGACTTATCTCTGGCACGCCTCGAGTGTTAAGGCTCACCGGCCATTTGACCATCTTCTTCTGTGCGGATGCACAGACAGTGCCCGAACTCCTACGGGAATCGGCAGTAAAACCGCAAGTAATGAGTATAATGGGCAAGGGCACAATGAGTATAGTGCGGGAGTTGGAAATGTGGGTCTCACGGAGGTGTGCCAGAGATGAGTCCCTACAGTCGCATTATCCTTTGTGTCCTCGGTGGCTCAGATGGATAGAGCGTCTGCCATGTAAGCAGGAGATCTCGGGTTCGAGTCCTGATCGGGGCACACATTTTCAACTCTCCCCGTTGACTTATATCAACGCCTGTATGCAGCTAGGGGTATTCATTTCATTGTTATTTCAAATACTGATGTCCTGATCCACTGTATATATTTTCTCTGAGTGGACCTGCACTGCGCTTGAAAGACTACGCAAGTTTGCGCATTGCTCAGCTCATATACGTTGCCTTGCAATAGCTGTACCGGCCTCCACCCACCCCACCCTCAGATCTCTCCTCGCACACACCGGGAAGACAACTAGCAGGCCACACGCTGTCATTCCCAGATCCGGTCATTCCCGTCGCCACTCGATTCAACGTCACCAAAAGCTGCTTCCAGCCTTACTGATTATGCATCTATACCTCCTTTACGTGCAGGCTCTTATAATTTCAGGTCTGGGAGCGATTTCCACTGTGTGACTGGAAAGGCTGGAAGCTTCATAAGAGCAGGACACCATGTTTGATTTCATTATAAGCAAAAGCCTGGAGTGAAAGGTTGCTTTTCGCAAGGGAAAAGAGCAAAACACGGGCAGCTGAAATGAGATGTATGAGAACAGTGAAAGGTTGCATACTCAAAGACCGAACCAGGAATGAACAAATTATAGAACAAATGAATTTTGGAGGGACGAACAACAAAATTGAGAAATATAGAAACAGATGGAAAGATCATCTAAACTGAAATCCAGAACAAACAATTGTTAAGATACAGGACGAGAGGAAGGAGAAATCCTGAAGGCCCAAAATGAGAGGGGCTCATAACTAAACTTTGTAGATGGAATAGGTGGTTAGCCTAATACCTGGAAGTGAAAATGATGCTGATAATTATGACACGTTTTATATTCGCACACAAAACAGCAGTATACAGTTTGTATCATGATTAATGGCGTAAACGCATACAGTTGAGAGTACACGATACTAGAAACATGGGCTCGAAAACGCATTCCTTAATAACTACGAGCAGTTATTCATCTTCCACACTCATAGCTCTTTAGGTATGCACTTCAGTGCCCACGTTTACTGGACGTTTTCCCTTGTTTTTGTCCATGCTACCTCGCCCCAAAACATGGAAAGCAAAGGGCTTGCAGTAGAAGAAATTTGTTTCATAGTATCGAAGGTGAAGAAGTGTTCATAGCTCTTCAGGTCTGCGTTTTACAGCCCCTCTTTACAGAGACTTTTTTGACTGTGGTATCGTGTATTTTCAACGATATGCGTTTACGCCATTAATTATGATACACTCTGTATATGTGAAACTACCTTACTGTTACTGCTGCACTATGCACCAAATGTCAAGTACAGAAAAGAGAACAGAAAAGTACTAAGCTCTCACCTCCGCGGACATTCCATCACATGTGTTCTGTATCATCTTCTAAGAAAATCGTAGCACGACATCTGAAATGGCACAAAAAGGTATCCCACATTGTGTATAATCGTTGAAGGTGGAGAAGACGTTATAATTTGTTCAGTTAGTGGCATGTCCAGCTAAGAGAAAAAGTAAACACCACAGAATTTCTGTTAGCTTGCGTGTCGTATCTTGGTTCGAGCGTTACATCGCGAGAAAGTGATCGTTGTGATTTATTTGATCGTGTATAGTCACATCGGAGTCATATACACCTTCCTCACCGCTCTTCTTTCTGGTGAACATCTGACTCATACTGAGTAGCGTATGCGCTTTATTTTATTTTTTGGTGATTTAAAATCCTGTCAACAAAGGGCATTTTCAGATTCGTCGAAAACACTGTCTGTAACTGCAGACTTCCTGTGGAGACTGTCATCGTAAAAACTAAGACACGAAGACCTACAGAAGTGTATTCTTCCTGCGAAATGGATAACTCACGTTAATTCGAGACGTCTGAAACTAGCTCTGAAACCGAAGGTTACCCATCCGCATTGTCGCCTAAATTAGAGCTGACGATTTGACTTTCTTTCTCGCTTCCCACGCCCGGGTTCCCGGGTTCGATTCCCGGCGGGGCCAGGGATTTTCTCTTCCTCGTGATGACTGGGTGTTGTGTGCTGTTCTTAGGTTAGTTAGGTTTAAGTAGTTCTAAGTTCTAGGGGACTGATGGCAATAGATGTTAAGTGCTCAGAGCCATTTGAACCATTTTTTGACTTTCTTTCTGCAATAAGGGCGATCACTGTTGGCTAGCCTTGCGACTTACGATGAGAAAAAGTCAACAGTCTGCTCTTGTTTTACCTTTTTAAATATATATTTTGCTTCCGCTGATCTAAATCTCCACTGACCAGCAAGGTCTGGAGTGGAAATGATAACCAGTTTCAGACCAGTTCAGACCAGTTTTACATCTCCAGATTTCTACATCGAATAAAAATCAAAATTCGAATGTCTCTAACAGCTGTCACCATAAACGCATTATATTAACAACAACAGAACTGGATAAAAACAACATCTCAGCCGGTGTCACCATTAATACGTCATATTAGCAGTAATAGAACTGGATAAAAGCTGTGTTTCATTAGTCCTAATTATGTTGCGCACCCTTCCCTTTTTCATTTTACCTGACCCGCAGCACACGAATCCTGCCGGTTTCCTCGCCTGGGGAGCCCGCGAGCGCCGAGCAGCCGGCTGCGTTTCCACGTACCTGTGCAGCGCGGGTAGCAGCCATCTATAGGTACAGGCGCAAGGCAACCACGTATCTCCCTACACCTGTCTGCCTCTCGTCAAATTAGACTGGATTAGATGCGTTGTTCGTTCCATAGAGCCGCAGTAAGGGGATCGCTGTGGATCAGAAATCAAATCTACTTCTGTCCCTAAATTTTCTGCGGTTTCACTAAACTACTTCGGGACATTGACGGAAACGTTTCTTAAACTTGTTATGGCCCATTACTTCCCAAAGCCTTATCCATCAGAGGTAGTCCTCCGTCTCTAATATCACTAATGTGGACGAAACATTAAACTGAGACCTTGCTGTCATCTTTCTTCATACTAATAAGGATATGCGTTTTTTTTTTAATTATTAAAAGTCAGATATATCTTGACAGCAGTTAACGTCCCTCTGTTGCCCTGATTATTAGACATAACGATAACAAGGACTGTGTACTCACGAAATCGAGGGTATGAGTCGGATGTCTTCTCGCTTAGAAACAGATATAGAAAGTAGAGGAAAGATAGCGTCCTCTATCAAAACTGGTAATATATATCGATATGTGATATGATGATGTGGAATTTGTCGTCCTACGCTAAAGGCTAAAAAGCAGTTTGATAGCACCGCTGTTTTTCTCTATATGCATAAATGGTTTGGCGGACAGGGGGGCTTCAATCTGTGGTTGGTTGCTGATAACGCTGTGGTGTACGATAAGGCGTCCAAGTTGGGTGACTGTAGGAAGATACAAAACGAGTTAGACAAATTTATGATTGGTGCCATGAATGGCAGCTAGCTCTAAATGTGTGAAAATGTAATGCGGATGAGTAGGAAGATCAGACCTGTAATGTTCGGTTACATTATCACGAGTATCCTGCTTGACACCGTGAAGTCGTTTAAATATCGAACAAATGCATCAACAAGAGACTAACATTATCATCTCAAATACTAAAGTACTTCCTGTTCTGTCAGCGTTCATGCTGAGAGTTTCATCATTCTGTGACATTATACCTGTAGGATCACAATCAAATATATTCTTCGGGTAAACCTGAAAACACTCTTACTTCGGAAGACTTCTCTCGCTTGAGAATGACATGCTGCGTTCTGTTATCTAGGAACTCTTCAATCCAATCACACAACTGGTCTGATAGTCCATATGCTCTTACTTTGTTCATTAAACGACTGTGGGGAACTGTATCGAACGCCTTGCGGAAGTCAAGAAACACAGCATCTACCTGGGAACCCCTGTCTATGGCCCTCTGTTGTCTCGTGGACGAATAGTGCGAGCTGGGTTTCACACGATCGTCTTTTTCGAAACTCATGCTGATTCCTACAGAGTAGGTTTCTAGTCTCCAGAAAAGTCATTAAACTCGAACATAATACATGTTCCAAAATTCGGCCAAGAAGTTTCATTAGACCTGAACAGTGAAAGATTCAACCAACTAGTAACTACTGGGCTACGAATAATCAGTATTTGGTTTTTCAGTTATGCTACTGTAGCAAAATATACAAAAGACCTTGGAGCTTTATTAGAGTAAAAGAGGCTGCCCGTTCCGAGTTCGAGTCCCAATACATTAGGCAGCTATAATAGGTCCGTACGTTTTCAACTGTCTATACTACACAGTAAAAGTGTCACTATCAATATTCCATACAACTTCTACAACATGTACCGTACAATATAAATTCTGATTGTTTCCTTGCCACATATACGAGGGCTATTTGGAAGGTAAGATCCGATCGTTTGCGAAATGAAACCCACAGTGGAAATCAAGAATGTTTCATTAGCAACAGTTTTGTGCACCTTCTAACTACTCCTCTACATAGTCGGCGCTCTGCCTTTGACATTTGTCGTGGAATTGCCCTTTCCGCCACTTCCCTACGCTGGTATGCTGTTTGGTGTCTGTGCCAAAATGTTGCCTTCGTAGCGAGTGGTTCATGTGAGCAGAGAGGGAACCAAGTCCCTGACGTATGGCGGGTGGTCAAACACTTCCCATCGAAAACGCTGCAGGAGCGTCCTCGTGGCCCCTGCGCTATGCGGCCGAGAATTGTCATGAGGAAGGAAACGCATGACAGTTATGTTAGGTAGGGTTGCCGGAAATCAGGCGAAGTTTTCAGCGGGTATACATGCTTAGTGGGAGACACTGTTGGTGTAGGCGTCTTTATACGCTCACTGTGTGCTCAGAACCGAAAAGAGCGACTTGACGCGATCGACAGGCATACTAAGAGACACTACCCAACACATCTGTGCAAAGCTTCACTGGATTTTCACTGTCATTTCCATTTCACTATCTGCCTGTCCTACCTTTCCGAAAAGCTGTCGTAGAACGACTTGCTGCTTTCCCTCACTGCTCTTTCCAGTACAAAAAGCAGATTGCAGTGTCCCATTTGCACTAACTTTAACATAATTGCTAAACGATGTATTTTTCCACTTATGGCTGTAACCGTTTTTATTCTGCGTTTTCGATTACGGTGTTACCCCACTGACACTCATATTGCAAGTAGGCTGTTTAGATTTTTATGTTGGTAACGCTACGTAGCGCTCTGTATGAAAATCACTAGCTGTGCTGTGTGCAGTCTGTGGCTGGTTGGCATTGTTGAAATATTCGCTATTGTAGTGTTGGGCAGTTGGATGTGAACAGCGCGTAGCGTTGTGCAGTTGGAGGTGAGCCGCTAGCAGTGGTGGATGCGGGAAGAGAGATGGCAGAATTTTGAGAGCGGACGATCTGGACGTGTGTCCATCAGAAAGAGTAAATTTGTAATACTGGATATCATGAACTGATATATATATATATATATATATATATATATCAGTTATATATATATATATATATATATAAATGATGACTTTTGAACATTATTAAGGTAAATCTTTCATTTGCTAACTATGCCTATCAGTAGTTAGTGCCTTCAGTAGTTAGAATCCTTTATTTAGCTAGCAGTATTGGCGCTCGCTGTATTGCGAGTAACGAAGATTTTTGTGAGGTAAGTGATTCATGAAAGGTATAGGTTATTGTTAGTCACGGCCATTCTTTTGTAGGGATTATTGAAAGTCAGATGGCGTTGCGCTAAAAATATTGTGTCGGTTTAGCGTTGATCAGAATAAGTAAAGAGAGAAATGTCTGAGTACGTTCAGTTCTGCTCAGCTGTTTGAAAATCAGATAACGTAAGCACAGTAATTCATTCATTTTTCTAAGTGGATGTTTCAATATACAAACATTAAACACAATGTACCAGGAAAATATAGTGGAAAACAACAGAACTTCAACAGTCTTGGGAATGCTTCACCATGCCAGTACATAAAAAATTCAATGCCTTGTCATGTCACAGATATTAGTAACTTTATTCTTGTAGGGTTCTATAAGACTTTACAGCCTGTTAAAAAATCATAGATATGTTCCTTAAATACAGCTCGGACATCAGCTCCGTACTAGTGGCGGCATTCAAGATATCAAGGACCAGTTACAACAGTGTGGGCTAGTTTGCGTCTGGACAGGATACAAAGAATTTGCGACACCTTTTGCAATCGAACCAGTGCATACATCCAGGCCAGTGATTCTAATAGGCGAGCTTACACTGCAAAGTTCTTTGTAAATTTGACGCGATATTTTAATCACTGAAATAACTTAAGATACTCTCTGAACCAATGAAGTTTCGTTTTGATTCTTCCTCCACTTCTGTGCGTTTCACATTTTTCTCAGACAGTTAGGCAGCCAAGCTGAATATGTGCATAATAAGTAATCACGATAGTCCAAGGTAGTGGAGCCTTCAAGCGTACGAAAATGTATTACAAAAAGTTTAGGAAATGAGTGAGGCGTCTGTGGCTGTTTAAAAAATGTGTGCTACTCCCGAGCACTCAGTTGTGAATACACTCAGGTTGCTTCCGAAAATAATGTCAGGCCATTCGCTAACCGCCTTGTGGTGTCATCGCCAGCTGGAGAGCCCACTTGCGTTGGCATTCTGCTACGGCCGCCCTGAGGACGGCTTGTGGGCAGCAGTTTAGGCAGGTCAGACGCCCCTGCCATTACACGTTATCACCACCACGCCTCCCTCGATAACAAGGTGGCAGGCAGCCACGTGGCGCGTCTCGGCCGCGAATACTAATGGCGGCACGCCGGCGCCCGACCTCGCGATGCCCCATTACCGCCACCGTTAGGCGACCCACTCCCTGATCACGCCCTCCCCCCTCCAACCACCGCCTCTGCTTCCGGCCAGCTCTTCCGGACTAGCGAGTGGAGGCGACAAGCGCTTGCGTCGAGTGTCAGCCTGGTATCTCAGCCGGTCGCCATCCTGCAAATCCGTGCGGCCGTTTCCTACACTAGGACTTCACACGTCCTGCGCAAGAGTACGGTGTCTCACAGCAGTACACATTCTCTCTCTCTCTCTCTCTCTCTCTCTCTCTCTCTCTGTGATTATATACACGATGTACATCCTTCTTCCTACAGCTTCGCCCACATATGCATTTGACACAAATATTGAACACACCTCCTCCCCCTCTCTGTGTCCACCCTCCTCTGTATGTCCATCTCGTCCTCTCATTGCTCTCCTTCTCCCCACTCTCTCTGTATCTCCATCTCGTCCTCCTCCTCTCTTTGTCCATTTCTTCTACTCCCTCTAGGGCCACATCTTCCTTCCTGCCCCTTCCGACCATATCCTCCTCTTCCTCTCTCGTCTGCAGCTCGTGGTCTCGCGGTCGCGTTCTCGCTTCCCGAGCACGCGGTCCTGGGTTCGATTCCCGGCGAGGGTCAGGGATTTTCACCTGCCTCAAGATGACTGGGTGTTTGTGTTGTCTTCATAATTTCACCATCATTCATGCAAGTGGCAAGATTGGACTGAGAAAAGGTTGGGAATTTGTATGGGCGCAGTTGAGCGCCGCACAATCCAAACATCATCATCATCTTACTCTCTCTTACCATCGACGGCCGGGTTGGCCGAGCAGTTCTAGGCGCTTCAGTCTGGAACCGCGTGACCGCTACGGTCGCAGGTTCGAATCCTGCCTCGGGCATGGATGTGTGTAATGTCCTTAGGTTAGTTAGGTTTAAATAGTTCTAAGTTCTAGGGGATTGATGACCATACATGTTAAGTCCCATAGTGCTCAGAGCCATTTCAACCATTTTGTCCCCAGTCATGGTCGCCAACATGTATAGCCCATGCAATGCAGTTCAATAACGCAGCCTGACACTACTCCCATTACACACCTCTCATGCAGAATGGGCTACTCACCAGGGACTTGAAATCCCTTTATTTGCCCCTAACGTACAGTTCGCCAAGCATAGGAGTTCGCTAAAGCAGGCTGTAACTAATCCAACAACAAACCTGTCATTCAGGGCAGCTTGCATGTCAGGGCCCAGAAAACCATTTCTTGCCCATGACATGTAAGCTGCCCTGCAATGCACATTGATTTGGTAGGTAGCTACTTCCTGCACAATACCTGTCGTGCAGACAGCCTATATGCCAGGGGTTGGGAAAAAACACATTCCTGCCAATATCTCTGCTCCTATTGGAGCTAGGAAGTTATAAAACACAGAATGATGATACTTGTGAGGCCTACTGTTCCTGTATCAAATTTGGTTGAAATTAACCAAAGAGTTTTGGAGGAGATCCCAGACATATGCCATATATGTATATATACACTGTGATATATATATATATATATATATATATATATATATATATATATATATATAGCATCTATGTGACCTTTAACAAACTTTGTGGAGAGGTATATTTCACAATAGATATTACACATTTCAATTTTCATTCTGTCCAGATCTAATGTCCATCACCAACATAAGCATGACATTTTTCCTCCAGAGACATACATACATTGTTTTAATCATTGTGACATGGAAGTAAACAACCTCCAAATGTCATCTTGAAGAATCTCTTACACTATCTGAAACAAGTGCTATGTCATCTCAAGAAGACTCCTTTCTTTCTATCACATCCCAAACATGTTCTTTTGGTCTCAGGTCAGGGACCTCTGAGCAGACTAGTCAAAGATCCACACATTACTCAGGTCGTTTCTTATGTGAACTGCAGGTTGGAGCTTGCATTATCCTGCTGGAATATGCCATTTGGCATCCTGGTCATCAACATTATGAATACTGATTTTACCATTTCTTCAAGATACAGGTGAACACGTGCAGTGTTCTCATTTCTTCTGTCGCTTTTAAACTGGTTTTGTATCAATTTTGCAGTTGTGTGCTTGTCAAAAGTTTTATGTTTGCCCACCATATTCTGGTGGCTGGATAGCTTGGTGGTCTACCTGTCACCATGCACGTCTACTACTGCTTGACAGTGGCATAATAGTCGAAAGTGGGCAATAATGGAAAGCACTCCGTCTTCAGGCCACAGGTGGCCCATCGGGACCATCCGACCGTCGTATCCTCAGATGGGGATGCGGATAGGAGGGGCATGTGGTCAGCACACAGCTCCACCGGTCGTTGTGATGGTTTTCTTTGACCGGAGACGCTACTATTCGGTCGAGTAGCTCCTCAATTGGCGTCACGAGGTTGAGTGCACCCAGAAAAATGGCAACAGCGCATGGTGGCTCAATGGTCACCCATCCAAGTGCCGGCCACGCCCGACAGCGCTTAACTTCGGTGATCTCACGGGAACCGGTGTATCCACTGTGGCAAGGCCGTAGGGCAATAATGGAAGGTCAACACTAATTAAAGCCACTGGCAGAAATGCTGCCACTTCACAAATGTTGCACAACTACCGTACCTGTCCAAAGGAAAGTGATACTCTCTCAAGATCACCACAGAGTCATATTATCTTCAATAACTGTAACTGAAGATTGTGCCCTTGGATATATGCTAATTTTGTTTCATGATATTCTCAATTATATTATAAGGAGAGTTTGCATATGCGGGCCTTAGCTGTTAAAGTATCGCCCCCCCCCCTCCCAAAGCAACACTTCCTCAGCTACACCTTTTTTATTTCTTTCTTCATTGCCAGTTTCGGCGTTGCAGACACTTTTGTAGACGTTCAGTCTGGTTCTTCTCTGCCAGTATGTCACTGTGGAACCTGACATCACCATTTCCCGCGCTTAGACGGCATTAATAAGTTTCTAGAGTGTCAAAACGTAAGTTAGTACGTCCATGTAGCGGATTTGTCCAGTTTATCTCTTGTAGTTTGGCATACCAAAACATATTACAACAGAGTTGGAAGGACCCACAAAAAGTAAACCAAGTAGCACTTTACACGGAAAGCCCGAGAACGATTATTTGGGTACCCTACGTACAGACACGCAGTCTCGGCAGGGAAACGGTCATTAGCGTCACTGGTGAAGAACAGATATTTTCATTATGGGCTAAACACTTTCACCTATGAGACACACATCCTTAAAAGCACACCAGAATTACAATGAATGAAACTGCGTATTAATGTGGTACGCTAATGACATTTAAAGTTGTGTTAAACCTTCGCCAGGTATACAGCTTTTGGACAACTCAGTTGGCGCCGACGGTATAGCCTGAGCGCCCAACTTTAACCCACTGACTACCATAACAATGAGAAGCCTGATGTTTGCCGCATGGACTTCACTACCCGTGTTGCTCTTGCTCATAGTATACTTTCCTCTCACCATTCCCCTTGCTCCTCCGACAGCGGACATCTCGGGTAGCGACCATAGTATAGCGCAACAGAGATCAGAGGTAGAAATGTATGGTAGAGATGTATTTTATTTGTAGTGAGTGGAATTAAACTTTTCTGAGTAATTATTGATGATTGGTAATTAGCAGGGAAATGAAAATTTCGCGAAAACAATACCGCGAATTCGGCAATTTTTAGCACAATAACACGAAATCGCCGATTTTTACGGAACATAGCGAAATTTGGAATTTTTCCTTATACAAATGTAATCTGAAGATGGCAGTTTGCTAACATTCGGGACTGATGGTTATTGAACGTTGCAACTGGATGTTGACTTTTTTACCCAAGAGAGAGGTTTCTCTATAGTCTTAAAATGACAGTTCGTTCCCTGAAAAGAATCTACACTACTGGCCATTAAAATTGCTACACCAGGAAGATGACGTGCTACAGACGCGAAATTTAGCCAACAGGAGCAAGATGCTGTGATATGCAAGTGATCAGCGTTTCAGAGCATTCACACAAGGCTGGCGCCGGTGGCGACACCTACAACGTGCTGACATGAGGAAAGTTTCCAACCGTTTTCTCATACACAAACACCAGTTGACCGGCGTTGCCTGATGAAACGTTGTTGTGATGCCTCGTGTAAGGAGGAGAAATGCGTACCATCACGTTTCCGACTTTGATAAAGGTCGGATTCTAGCCTATTGCGGTTGCGGTTTATCGTATCACGACATTGCTGCTCACGTTGGTCAAGGTCGAATGACTGATAGCATAATATGGAATCGGTGGGTTCAGGAGGGTAATACGGAACGCCGTGCTGGATCCCAATGGCCTCGTATCACAACAACCATCTGCATGAACAGTTCGACAACGTTTGCAGCAGCATGGACTATCAGCTCGGAGACCATGGCTGCGGTTACCCTTGACGCTGCATCACAGACAGGACCGCCTGCGATGGTGTACTCAACGACGAACGTGGGTGCACGAATGGCAAAACGTCATTTTTTCGGATGAATCCAGGTTATGTTTACAGAATCCTGATGGTCGCATCCGTGTTTGGCGACACCGCAGTGAACGCACATTGGAAGCGTGTATTCCTCATCGCCATATTGGCGTATCAGCCGGCATGATGGTATGGGGTGCCATTGGTTACACGTCTCGGTCACCTCTTGTTCGCATTGACAGCACTTTGAACAGTGGACGTTACATTTGAGATGTGTTACGACTAGAGATGGGGGATCCGCTCTTGAACTGATTCATAGAGTTGAATCTTTCAAAGGAGTGAACAATCAGTGATTCAGAAAAAAAGAACGGTAGCTCCAAACGTTTCCCACGGCAGAGAGAGAGAAAGAGAGAGAGAGAGAGAGAGAGAGAGACGGAGCATATCAGCAGCTCCTCTGCTGGTCACAGCACAGTGCACGCCACACAACACAGCCAGTGTCGGCCTCTGCCCTGCTTCTACCTTGGCTGCCTGCATTGTGCAGTGCCCTATTGGATTTTGTGTTTCACATATGCCGTGCCGTCTCTGTGCGTCGTCTGCCGCGTGCAGTGTCTGGCGCAGCTTAACTTCGCATCGCACTCTGTCGGCGATCGTTTCAATCACACGTCCTGCCCTCTGGGCAGTTGATGCGAGCAACAGGACAGAGAGCCACCTAGCGGATAACATAGGAACTACTTGCAACAACCTGCTCGCAAGGGAACGGACGATTTGTCTCGGAGCGGGTGAGTGGTGGCCGTTCACCGCTCCCCCCACCCTCGGAACTCGCCCGCTCAACGCTCACCCCACCGTTCTCGACTCTAGCCAGAGTGTTGAGCAAAGCAACTCAGGTGTCACTCTGGTCTCTGCGGTCTTAGCTCACGCATTAATACAGCTCGCGGCTAGACCTGCTCGACTCAGTGCTTCTGCATCGGAGTTCATCTCTACTGGATATTGTTCTTCGTAGTAATACTGCTATGTATATTACATTATTATGGTATGTATACATCATTTGTTTTTATTTTATTTTTATTTGTTTAAACTGATCAGGTTAGGTTCCTGACGACTCCTCTTACTATAGGATTTTTATTATGGACACTCGAATTTACGCTTTAATTACGAGCGAACCGATAAACGTATCGCAAAATGTGATACACCAATATTTTCCTTGTTTTATTCTGCATAAGGCTATATGCAGCACTTTCGTTTTACAGTCAAATTTATATATTTTTTTCTTATTCTGGTACGGATTTTGCGATTTTAGGCGTCTTCGGAAGGAAACGTTCACTTTAAAAATATATGGCTTGCGATGTATTTGTATGAGGGTAATGAAATTTTAATACATTATAGCCAAATATATTGTTAATGTAAATCTCAAGTTACAACATTTTCTGATCACCCAAAAAACCACGATAGTGCAAAATAAATCAATAATCAAAAACTTTGTCATATCGTGGAAATTGCAATAAACAATACAAAATTCTTACTCATTATCTGTGTTACTTCAAAATAGGATCAAATAAGATCAAAATACAGGTATAGTACTGGAATAAACCAAGTTTAAAGGGCAATGTGCCTTTCATTTATTATCTATTGTAAATGAGTGGTGAGTCATGAAAAAGAGCTAATTCATTTCAGGGAGTGAACAGTTCTGATCTGATCTCTGAAAAGAACAGTTTTGCCCATCTCTAGTTACGACCCGTGGCTCTACCCTTTATTCAATCCCTGCGAAACCCTACATTCCAGCAGGATAATGCACGACCGCATGTTGCAGGTCCTGTACAGGCCTTTCTGGATACAGAAAATGTTCGACTGCTGCCCTGGCCAGCACATTCTCCAGATCTCTCACCATCTGAAAACGTCTGGTCAATGGTGGCCGAGCAACACGCTCGTCACAATACGCCAGTCACTACTCTTGATGAACGGTGGTATCGTGTTGAAGCTGCATGGGCAGCTGTACCTGTACACGCCATCCAAGCTCTGTTTGACTCAATGCTCAGGCGTATCAAGGCCGTTATTACGGCCAGAGGTGGTTGTTCTGGGTACTGATTTCTCAGCATCTATGCACCCAAATTGCATGAAAATGTAATCCCTTATCAGTTTTAGTATAATATATTTCTCCAATTTATACCCGTTTATCATCTGCATTTCTTCTTGGTGTAGCAATTTTAATGGCCAGTAGTGTATGGTGTGAAAAACGGAAATACTTTAGTACAACGAAAAATCAATACAAAGTGGCAAATTTTACTTTTTTATTCACTCAACGACTAGTTTTCGGGCCGAGACCCATTGTCAAATTATCGTAACATAGTCAAAAACGGTATTTCCGAAAATGTGAAAACCATGTCAAAAATGTGCAAGAAACAGTTACAGCGCATAGAGATAACAGTTATCTGTATGCGCTATAACTGCAATGATTTTAAAATGGGCTTCGGCCCAAAACTAGTCATCGAGTGAGTTAAAAAAAATGTAAAATTTGCTACTTTGGACTGGTTTTTTATTGTACTGATTAACAGAAGTTGCTGACCCACAGCTACTCCAGCATCCTGGAAGTTCGGAAATACTTTACTTCCATCGAACGCCGTTTCAGTAACAGTTGTTGTAATCGCCAATGTCATTTAATGCGAAACTTTTTCACAACATATCGTACAAAAGATGACGGATTTAACGTAGATATTTAACATGGTGCATCAGTTAATGTACAGTCTTTCGCATTACGCAAACATTAATAAGAAAACCGCCAAATACGGCACAGTCACATCAGAGAGTATGTTACGTCACGCAAACAACACATGCGCAACGTCACATGCGACGAAAGAACTTAAATAGTTCTGCACTAGTGATACAACTCATATTTCTCATGGAATCACGTTCGTTGGTTTCGCCAACTTACAACCAACTTATCACCTTCCGATATAAGGTAGTCTCAGGCTACTCAACACATGTATCACCGCAAACTGCATACACAGAGTAGTGGAAATTATATTGAATAAATAATTAACTAAATATTCCCAATGATTTGTTTTGCCGCCAGAAACAAGTTTGCACGATGTGGCCTGTGCTGTGATTCGCTGACAGAAGCAAAGCGAGTAGGTACCACGTGTCATTTTGTATACGATTTGTCGTGAAAAATAACACCTAATTAGCTTTCAAAAACTAGTTTTCATGTTCCTAGAAATTAATTAATGATGAACAATTTGTTGATCGTCAGCTGATAGAAGAAATAAATGGGTGGTAAGGTACAGGGGAAGGGATGGGACAGAATAATTTAAGTACATATCATTACTGTAAATATAAGGGTGGTTTTATGCTGTACATTGCGACGCTTACCAAGAAGACCTGCGAGCGTAACGAGGACCTTCATGAGCTCTTCATAGTTTCACCGATAGAGTTTGACGACTTGTTTAATCGAGTTCGATATAAATAAGGGACTTGTCAGACTACTTAGTCTCAGTGATTGAAGAAGCAAAGTGAAGCTCTGGAACCAGGTCACGGTGAGCTCTTATATAAGAACAGGGCTGAGGCTAGAGTGTCACCAATATTATTCAATCTAGCTCTCGAAATGATAATAAGGGAGAATTACTACAAGAAGTTCGAAGCGATCGAAGGTGAGAACTCGTGGCCCTGTTGTTCAGATCTAAGGAAGAAATGATGAGCAATAGTGTGGAGGCTTCAGCTATCAATCTCCTGGTGAATGTATCAAAGATCGAGTGTCTAATGATCTACAGGACTCGTGCCTATTCAAAAGACCCACACCAGTCGCTGGTGGTCGGAACTCGATCCTACAAAAGTGCTCATGATCTGAAGTGTCTGGGGGTGATTTTTACAGATGACGCATCGTATGAGGCATACTTCAAAGCGAAGATCAAAGCTGGGAAACGATCGTACTTCATTCTCGCAGACTGTCAAGGAATTGCGAACTCCAGCTGTACGAAACACTGATCAAACCCTGGGGCAGTGTGGATGCGAACATGGGGTGTTAGTGAAAGGATCTCATATAAGCTTCTCGTTCCCGAGTACTGAGTCTTGAGGAAGATACGAAATGGGATAACAGGGAACTGGAGGAACTGATATAATTGTCAGCTATATGAGATCTACATCAGCGCTAATGCTGTAGGCCTGATGAAAACCAATGGCCTTGAATGGTCAGTTCGTATCTGGTGAAACAAACATCGACGGCCTTTGAAATCCTTGTATTTTATTCCCCGTAGAAGACCCATAAGCAGCCCAAAAAAGGTAGAGATCGCCCAAGAAAGACCAGTACTGTAGAGTGCCAGCAAAGCTGAACTGTGTAACAGTAGTACAGTCTTTTTTGGGGCTGGTGACAGCCTGCACACTGCGCCACTTAAATACGAGGGCTATTCGCAAAGCAAGGAACAGTAGGTCGCGAAATGGAAACCACAGTGAAAATCAAAACTATTTATTTGCAACGGTTAGCTATACCTTCCAGCTACTTCTCTACACAGTCGACGCTCAGACTTAGACATCTGTCGTAGAGTTGTAAAAACTTTTCAATTCCCTCGTTATATAAGACAGCCGTCAGTGCTTTTCGACAATTTTCTACTCTGGACTGCAGCTCGTTGTCTGTGTCAAAATATTTTCGTCATAGCCAGCGGTTCATTTGAGCAGAGATGAACCTCTGGGGTAGCCAATTATGGGTTGCATTGTGGATGATCAAACGCTTCCCATCGAAAACGCAGCAGGAGCATCTTCATTGCCCCTGCAGAGTGCGACCAAGAATTGTCGTGTAGAACGAACCGCATGACAGGTATGTTATATGGATTGCATAGCTTCAGGCGAAATCTTTCGCCAGACCCTCATACTTGGCGGGAGACGCTAATTTCTAGCCATCTTTAAGTTCTCACTGTGAGCTCAGAACTGAAAAGAGCGACATGATGCGATCGACAGGCATACTAGACACAGTGCCCAACACATCTGTGCAAAGCTTCATCAGATTTTCACTGTATTTTCCCACTTCGCGACCGATCGTTCCTTACTTTCCGAATAACAGTTGTATATACATACATATGAGAGGAGAAATTGCCATTTGCGTGAATTTGTTTAAGGTAGATTACAGCTTGCGAGGAAGTGACCCACACACTATGATTCTGGAACAATTCACCTTTGGAGCAAGTGGATCATTTCCTCTACCTAGGAAGCATACTGTCATCTAACTGCTCATCTGGAAAAGATGTGGAGAATAGATTACGTGCTGCCCATGTAGCATTTGGACCTCTTACAAAGCATGTCTTCCTGAATAAAGACCTAACACTATACACCAAACTGATAGTGTACAAAGCTGTAGTCATTTCCACCCTGCTATATGGTTGCGAAACCTGGACGTTATATTGCTGTGATCTGAAGAAAGTAGAACGCTTCAACCAACAGAAGCTGAGATATATCATGAACCTGAAATGGGATGACTTCATATCCAACACGGCTGTTCTTGAGAAAGCAAAAATGTATAGCATGGAAGCTCTTATCATTGGGCATCAACTCAGATGGGTCGGACATTTCCAGCGGATGAAAAATGACAGACTTCCACGCCAAATGCTGTACAGCGAAGTGAGCACAGGTAAAAGGCCACGAGGTGCCCCTCTCAAACGTTATAAGGATCAGTACAAGAAAAATCTGAAAAACTTGAACATCGATCCGAGTAACTGGTCCACATAAGCAGAAGATTGAAGTCGCTGGCGCTCAGATATCTCAAATGCTCTTTGAGCTGGAACGTCGAAGAATGGAGAATGACAAACGCCGGAGACGTAAACTCCTCCAGGCTCAGCCACGTCCTCCACCTTCCATCAGCTGTAATGTCTGTGGCCGCCTGTTCCAGGCTAGGATTGGATTGCTAAGCCATCAACGACACTTCCACGCCTGAACCGTGACAAAGGAAATCTCAGGATGGAAATGAAAACTCGGATACGAGTATCAGCCGACGACGATACATACATACCATTCTTTCTCACGTACGACTGCCGTCTGAAGACTCTGTCAAAATCTTTCCTAGCAACGACATTTTGCGAGCACGTGTACAGTCTCGGATTTCAGCCAGGGGGCTAGGCGCCCCGCTCGTGTAGCCCGCCTGCCAGCGTCGGCCGCACTCCGCTACCGGCGGGGGGCAGGCTTTCCATTTGGGCGGCTTCAGACACTTTGCGCTCGCCCCGCCGCGCCGTGGGTGGCCGGACCACCCGGCGACCGCCCCCGCAGCCTCCAATATCTGATGACCCTTCACCTCGCGCTAAAAACTAACGGCGGGCGCCAGCTGAGCCGCAAAAATGGCGGCGAGCTGGTAGCGGCCTCTCGGGAAACGGGAGGCACTTTAAGGGCGCGGCGCAGCCAGAGGACGCGGAGCGCCTCTCCTTCACCCACCAGAGCACAGTTTTCCCGCCGGTCTTCATTAACTCATAACCTGAAGCTGCCATGAAGCCGGCAATTGGTTCCAACATTGCAGTGCTTGGTTGAGCACCGCTCTATTGGAGATGGTGTTCTCTTGCTATCTTCCAGTCTCTGGGATAACTTATCCAGCCAGTTGTAGGGGGCTATAGTCTAATGTGCACGTAGAACTGTGGTGTAATTCGGCATTTTCACACTAAAAAACATTACCGAAACTGAAAGAAGTGTTCAGTGGGAGATGAAAATCTTTAATATTCACCAGGGGTGTGCGAGTCTGCCATTTTATCATTGATAACCAGAGTTGCACTAACATAAACAGAGTCGTAGAAAAGTACGCACTGGTGTGCAAAACTAAAAGATGGAAGTAACTTAGGTGTGAAATAGTTCTAAGTTCTAGGGGACTAATGACCTCAGACGTTAAGTCTCATAGTGCTCAGAGCCATTTGAACCAATATAGCTCCATGAAATGGTTCAAATGGCTCTAAGCACTATGGGACTTAACATCGGAGGTCATCAGTCCCCTAGACTTAGAACTACTTAAACTGAACTAACCTAAGGACATCACACACATCCATGGCCGAGTCAGAATTCGAACCTGCGACCATAGTAGCAGCGCGGTTCCGGACTGAAGCGCCTAGAACCGCTCGGTCACAGCGGTTGCATAGCTCCATGAAACTTAGCCCATACATAGAAAGAAGATACAGCATAGTACAGAAAGTAATGTGACAGTGCCGTGTAATATATCTCCATGAAACTTGGCCCATACATAGAAAGAAGACGCAGCATAGTACAGCAAGTAACTGAAACAAATACACAATGAGCTTAACAGAAATTTCAGTTTTATTCAAAGACAGTCTACATCTACATCTACATGGATTCTCTGCAAATCACATTTAAGTGCCTCGCAGAGGGTTCAGCGAACTACCTTCACAATTCTCTATTATACCAATCTCGTATATCGCGCTGAAAGAATGAACACATATATCTTTCCGAACGAGCTCTGATTCCCCCTATTTTATCGCGATGATCGTTCCTCCCTATGTAGGTCGGTGTCAACAAAATATTTTCGCATTAGGAGGAGAAAGTTGGTGATTGCAACTTCGTGAGAATATTCCGTCGCAACGAAAAACGCCTTTCTTTTAATGATGTCCAGCCCAAATCCTATATCATTTCTGTGAGACTCTCTCACATATTTCACGATAATATAAAACGTGCTCCCTTTCTTTGAACTTTTTCGATGTACTCCGCCAGTCCTATCTTGTAAGGATCCCACACCGCGCAGCAGTATTCTAAAAGAGGACGGACAAGCGTAGTGTAGGCTGTCTCCTTAGTAGGTCTGTTACATTTTCTAAGTGTCCTGCCAACAAAACGCAGTCTTTGGTTAAGTTTCACCACAACATTTTCTTTGTGTTCCTTTCAATTTAAGTTGTTCGTAATTGTAATACCTAGGTATTTATTTGAATTTACGGCTTTTAGATTAGACTTATTTATCGCGTAACCGAAGTTTAAGCAGTTCCTTTTAGTACTCACGTGGATGACCTCACACTTTTCGTTCTTTAGGGCCAACTGCCACTTTTCGCACCATTCAGATATTTTTTCTAAATCGTTTTGCAGGTTTTATGATCTTCTGATGACTTTATTAGTCGATAAAACGACAGCGTCATCTGAAAACAATCTCAAACGGCTGCTCAGATTTTTCTCCCAAATCGTTTATATAGATAAGGAGCAGCAAAGGGCCTATAACATTACCTTGGGGAACGCCAGAAATCATTTCTGTTTTACTCGATGACTTTCCATCAGTTACTACGAAGTGTGACCTCTCTGACAGGAAATCACAAATTCAGTGACATAAGTGAGACGATATTCCATAAGCACACAATTTCCTTACGAGATGCTTCTGTGGTACAGTGTTAAAACCCTTCCGGAAATCCAGAAATACGGAATCGATCTGAAATCCTTTGTCAATAGCACTCAACACTTCATGTGAATACAGAGCTAGAGGTGTTTCACAGAAACGATGTTTTCTAAACCCATGTTGACTGTGTGTCAATAGACCGTTTTCTTCGAGGTAATTCATAATAATAAGAGTGGACGACCAAGTGCTCAGATTAAAAAGGGTGTAAAGCAGGGATGTAGTTTTTCGTCCCCTACTGTTTAATCTGTACATCGATGACGGAAATAAAAGGAAGGTTCAGGAGTGGAATTACAATTCAAGGTGGAAGGACATCAATAATTATAATGAAGTTCCTTTATGATGGTCCCCTGGACATTAAAAAGGCGGGATATGGTTCTTAAAAGGGAGTGTGATCTCTACGGACTGCAGTGCATGCTCTTCTGCATGCTACCATTCCGGCCACAGTGTTGGTAATGAGCCCTCATGATAGGGAGTCCCACTTCTCCACCACTGCAGTTGATGACCGCTGTATGGTCGTTGGAGAATGTGAACGTGCTCCAGTACGCTTCCCCAATGCATGCCCCACATGCTCGATAGGATTTAAGTCGGGGAGAATGGGTTGGTCATTCCGTTCTCCAAATGTCCTCTCGCTCCAAGAGCTCCTCCAGCTGCTATGTTCGAAGCGGCCGTGCATTGTCATTCATAAAAGTAAAATCTTGGCCGAATACGTTCCTGAAAAGACGTACATGAGGGTTGGACACCATTGTAGCAAAAGGAACCATTGTAGTTAATGGGTTCTGTAGAAGTCTGTTGAACAGTGCATGCTCTCCGTCCACAAAACAGCTGTTACATGTGCGGAGAGCATAGACTGTTCGAAAGACCTACAGAATCCGGTTGCTGCAGTGGTTCCCGTATTATGCATACATACGACTGACAACTCTGTATGTTCGGTGTATTGGGGCCTGAAGAAGACGCTACTGAGCCGCTGAAACTAGTATCCTAAATAAAGTTTCCAAAAATAACTGGTGGTGATATTTATTTCTACAGCGGCTTGATCAGCCGCTGTTCCTTACTTCGTATTTTTATGACGGATTTACGATTATTTCAACGTCAGTATACCAATGCAACATCATGCCTCCCCACACCTTAACACCTGTGCCACCAAAACTATCGTGTTCGACAAAATTCCTGGGTGCATTACGTGCTCCCATGTCTCACCATATGAAAACACGAGTCTTCTCTCATCCGAGAAGAGTACGTGATCCCATTCCTCGTTGGTCCAGTCCCTATAATGTTGGCAACATCTCAAACTGTGCCGTCAATGTGCGGCTGTCAATGGGACACAATGTACTGGACGTCAGGGAAAGAGACCCCAGCCATGCAGCCGCTGTGTCACAGTGTGCACGGCTAGGAGACCTCTGCCAACATTCTCCCGCACTTTCATTCAACTCCGAGAATTTAATGTGTTATCTTACTTTATTTACACTGAAGAGCCAAAGAAATTGTCACATCTACCTAATGTCGTGTGGGGCCACCGAGAGCACACAGAAGTGCCGCAACACGACGTGGCATGTACTCGACTAATTTCTGAAGCAGTGCTGAATTGACACCATGAATCCTGGAGGGCTGTCCATAAATCGGTAAGAGTACGAAGGGTGGAGTTCTCTTCTGAACAGCACGTTTCAGGGCATCCCAGATATGCTCAATAATGGTCATGCCTTCGGAGTTTGCTGGCCAGCAGAAGTGTTTAATCTCAGAAGAGTGTTTCTGGAGCCACTCTGCAGCAATTGTGGAGTGTCGCATTGTCCTGCTGGAACTGCCCAAGTCCGTCGGAAAGCACAGTGGACACGGATGGATGCAGGTGATCAGACAGGATGTTTACGTACGTGCCACCGGTCACAGTAGTAGCTAGACGTATCAGGCGTCCCATATCACTCCAACTGCACATCCCACACACCATTACAGAGCCTCCATCAGCTTTAGCAGCTTCCTGGTGGAATGCAAGTTCCATGGATTCTTGGAGTTATACACGTCCATCCGCTCGATAAAATTTGAAACGAGACTCGTCCGACGAGGCAACATGTTTCCAGTCACCAACAATCCAATGTCGGTGTTGACGGGCCCAGATGAGGCGTAAAATCTGTGTCGTGCAGTCATCAATGGTACACGAGTTGGCCTTCGGCTCCGAAAGCCCATGTCGATGATGTTTCGTTGAATGGTTCGTACACTGACACTTGTTGATGACCTAGCACTGAAATATGCAGCAATTTGTGGAAGGATTGCGCTTCTGTCACGCTCAACGATTTCCTTCAGTCGTCGTTGGTCCCGTTCTTGCAAGATGTTTTTCCGGCCGCAGCGATGTCGTAGATCTGATGTTCTACCGGATACCTGATATTCACGGTACACTCGTGAAATGGTCGCTAGCAACTACACCAGACACTTGCTGTCTTATAGAGGCGTTGCCGATCGCGGCGCCGTATTCTGTCTGTTTGCACATCTCTGTATCTGAATACGCATGTGTATACCAGTTTCGTTGGACCTTCAGTGCATCTGGTCCTCAAGTTTGGCAGAGCAGTGTTCCAGCATGTAACCGTTGGTCTAAATATGAAATGGGATTACAATATAGGCTCAATCTTAGGTAAATCACGAGGCAAACCACTGTTGTTTGGAAAGACATTGCGCAAATGTGATCAGTCTACAAAGGAGGTAGCTTACAAAGCACTCGTGCGAGCTATCTTGGGATATTATTGGTGTGGGGCCAATACGAAATAGGACTAACAGGGAATACTGGAAGTATACAAGGAAAGAGCACGACTGGCCATAGGTTTGTTTAAACCACGAGGGAGCGCGACGAAATGCTGGAACAGCTGAACTGGCAGACGCTTGGAGGTAGTCAACCATCCCGCGAAAACCCACTTACAGAGTTTCAAGAAGTAGTATTTAGTGAGGGTTCTCGTACTAAAGGTTCCTACGTGTCGGTTGCATAGCGACCGTGAAGTCACGATAATACCAATCACAGAACGCACATAGAAATTTAAGCAGTCGTTCTCCTCGTACCGCATACGAGAGTGGAACAGAAAGAAACCGTAATATTCGTATGTTGTTCAACGGAAAGTTCCCTTTGCCATGTACTCAACAGTGCTTTACACAGTATATACGTAGATGCAGCTGCCGCGGTGATTCGTTAACTGGCTTCAGTCGTATGACACTGTTTGGCAATTCTACTTTTTTGTTTACTCACTTGATTCACAGTTATCTTCTCGAATATTCCAATTACGTACATTTCCGAAAGTAAGGACACAAAATATTTGATAGGCCATCACTTGGGAAGTTGCAGAGAATGTCGAAGTTTATAGTGGGAGATATCGTGCATACAGTCACGTGCTCTGGCCTTGACGGGTAAGTAGCTATAAAAATTCTAGTTAGATAACGAACTTTAACGACATCGCCGTCTCCTTTCTGGGTCAGGTCCACTTCTGAGGGACTGCTGCGCTCCATGGGCAGAAACTCTTCTCCTAACGCCCCTTCACACTGACGGAGATAAGAATGAGGTAACACAGCACTTCCGTTACGAGAAACGTAACAGTTTACCATCAAATTTCTGAGTAATTGTAACGAACTGTGTATTTGTAAGAAAACAAAAGTTTGAAATCAATGTATAGTTCACTAAGGCAGGTACTTCAGATAAACTGTACGTATCAATCGTGCTGAGTATTCTAACATTTCTGACAAATTGCAGATGTCGAGCAAGCAACATTTTTATGTACACTGATAGTTAATAAGGCAAAAGCAAAAAGAATATTAAAGGCTTCCTAACGCTGAACTCAGACGTTCCTTGACTTTGGGGCAATACTTCATTCTGTATCGGTTCTTGTGTCTGTAGAAGGCTATTCTACGAAGCGAAGAGTAACCGCGTCATGTGGAACTTCCAATACTGCATGATGCTAACGATTTTGATCTCTCGATATTCAGTATGGAACTATAACATTTCTCAAGTATGTCGAAATACAACCGACTTTATACTTCCTTTACTAACGAGTTTCTTCAAGCTGCTTTGATGTTTTTAGAGAGTAATGTGGAAGGTAGAATAGAACGAAGAGCACTAAACTGTACTACTTGGTCCTTGATCTGTTATATGTGTCCGAAGTTAATCGCTAAGATTTCAACATTCACCTCGTAGATAGTTCTACGAATTTTTTTGCCAGACTTTTTTTTAAATTGACCTCTGGGTACAACATCAGAATTAGTTCAGACGTACAAGACTGTATTTCCATTGAAAGGCATCAGTCTATCCGTTCCGAAAAGTAATGAATAACTTAAATATAAAATTTCACTAATATTAAACCAGAGATAGAGCGTTGTTGTTCTTTTATGGTGTGAAACACACCCAAATTTTTGCTTCTGAAGCGATTTTATTATCGTCAATACCAAATATATAAATTAGTTTTTACTTTCATTATTTTTTTGTTTCGTTTGTGGTCCTTGTCGGTAACCCGTTGTTCAAGCGGATGGCACTCGATCAAGAGTTAGCCGATTCGAGTGCTAGTGGAAGAGGAGAGGGAGAGAAAAAATTGGGAATTGGTGGTAAGGTCTTATGGAACAAACTACTCAGATCATAGGTCCCTAAGCCTACTCATTACTTAATCTAACTTAAACTAAATTACACTATGGTCAACACACACACCCATCCCCTAGGGAGGACTCGAACCTCCGACGGGGGGAGCCGCAGAGAGGGAGGGGGCAATGTGCACCACTGTCATGCATTTGTTGCCAAAGGTGTCACGGGGTGAGGGCATGTGATACTGTTGGTGGCCGTCTTCTGCCGTATGAGGACGCTGATACTGATCCGGGGGGCGCTCCCTGCACTTTTCGACAAGAGTAGGTTACGTGGTGGTAAGAGATCTCCGCCTGTCACTTCTTTCAGTAACACAAACAAGAGACTTAGTTCGATGCGCATCCATTAGTGTGCTGAACTTCGCAGCTACACTTGAGACACCCGCCGCGCAGGTCGGCAAAATGGCGACAAGTCGAAATGCTTGCCCAATGACATGAACTGCATCACATTTACTTTGCTTACCAATAATGTCAGTCACGCATATTCGAACTGACGTCGGGCCAAAAAATAAAAACATAACCCACGCTGGCCGTTCCATTAGCAGGCATATGTTTGCAGAATGCGAAATAGTTTGTGCCTAATTGGATAAAATTGAACTTGTTTATTGTACCAAATCATCGCTAATAACATAGGTAAATATTTACAGCAACTTGGCTATCTTGAAAACATTAAGAGTAGAACATATACCAGAAGAGCTGCTCTCAAACTAAGGAAGTCATCAGCTTCAAACACATAACTCCCCTACAAGAACCAATAGTTGATAAAATCGCTTCCGAACAGGAACTGGCGTATGGGACAGAGCAAACATACATTTTCAGCTCCACTTGCAGTAAACCGGAGCCTATGACGTCGACGCACCAGCCACTCACTTGTTCTATAATTCTTACTTGGCTGGCTGAAAGAGCAGAAATTACGGGCTGTCGACAGCCGTACGAAATTAGTTCTAAATGTCGCTGATAGGTACTACAACTGTCCTAACACAGTCCATTCCAAGATATTTGCTCTCAGCGAATTAATTTTTTTCTGTAATAGTTAGTACAGAGAGAATTTATAAGTTTCATCTTTTCTTTCTAGTTTGTCAGGTGTTAGGCATTTACCTGTTAGTTCTCTATTACGTCTCAGTTGTTTGTGGTTACTTTCTGTTTGATATATCCACCTCTTCCTTGATCTCTCCCATATTGGTCGATAATTCTTTATTACTTTAGGCATCTTATTTTCATTCACTCATCCTTGTGACGCATTCCCATTCTATACTCTTTCTGTACTTCATTTTTATACAATTTGACCTGTTCATTTATGTTTTTAAATTCTAGTTCTTGTTTTATTAACGTATTCCTTATCTTATTAGATGGTCTATCCCAGTTTCTCTCCCTAAAAACTCCATTTCTGCAACATGTATTCTTCGTTTCCATCTGCTAATGTTCATATCTCACTGCCATAAAGTATAGGCGATATTGCAACTATATAAAATCAGTGAGAAAACAGTGTAGACCGCGATGGGTATTTTATTAAAATGACCGGTTTCGTCCTAGGCTTAGGCCACCTTCAGGCAGCACCGTCAGCTGAAGTTGACGATGCGTGGAACAGTCAGTTGACCTCAGTCGCTGAAACTGCAACTGTTTTGTAGAAATTTACTAGCGCTTCTTTCCTCCCGTAAGGGCAAACCTCTCGACCAGGTCGTGGCAGACGGGCAACGCCACGAACTAATGGATCGTATTTGGAGGTGAAGTACTATGGGGACTCCGCGTGCTCCGAGGCGGCTACTGTAGTTGTGGAGGCCCTAAACGCACCCCAAAAGCGTCCGCTCATGGGGCTCTGGCGAATAACTAGCCGACAGCGGCAATGGAGAAGATCGTCTTAGGAACAGCAGAGCTGACGGAGGAACACATTGACCGCAGTCTTGCGGCGAGGAGGGATCTTCAAAGGCTAAAGGAGTAACCCCTGCCTGAAGGCACAGAGGTGACAGCCCCACCAGATGGACTGACTCTCGCAGCGCCAGTAACGCTCCCGGGGGACATTCTATCTACTAACAGTTTATCTAACATTTTATTTACTAACAGTCCTAACATCGGATAAAAGAACTGATAAGCATTCCTCAAACATTATGAACTGTCGGAACCTAGGTTTTGATTGGCGGATCTCTTGAATATCTGCATTTGCAAAACTTAAATGTCTTCCGGAGAAAGATAATCTTCTTCTACAAATTAAATTGAACGCATGAGAAGTTGAGAACAGGTATCATGGTTCTCATCTCCCGGTGAAGACTCGTCATCATCATTTTTGGTTCAAATGGCTCTAAGCTCCATGGGACTTAATATCTGAGGTCATCAGTCCCCTAGACTTAGAACTACTAAAACCTAACTAACCTAAGGACATCACACAAAGCCTTGCCCGAGGCAGGATTTGAACCTGCCACCGTAGCAGCAGCGCGGTTCCGGACTGAAGCGCCTAGAACCGCTCGGCCACAGCGGCCGGCTCATCATTCTTCTGAGTCTTTGTACTGAAGACATTCTTAGCTGGCGCTGTAGGGAATATTTGGCTCCTGTAGTCACCGGCTTCCCAATAGTGATGTTACTGCAGGGTGGGGCAAAGTAAAGTGGCCCACACGAGTGGATACGATTGGACGTAAATGTACGCACCACGTGTACGCCCGCCACGTGATCCAAACCGGTTCAGAGAACATTTACACAATGGCACAATGTTGACAATTTCACAATCTTCACGGCTGACATAGCTGTTGGTAGAAATCAGTCTGGTCGCGGCCCTAGCTGGCCACCCAGGTCACCTACACTTTGTGGGAGATCATCAACTCTAAGGTGTATCGCAACAACCTTCATAGGCTTCAAAAACTGCAGCAAAACATTTCGGATGACACTGCAGCAATTCCAGCAGTCCAGCTTCCATCCGCCTTCAGTAACTTGCTGACCAGGGCTAAAAGTGCCAAGAAATGAGTGGTGTCACTTTCAACATCTGCTACAGTCAGGTTAGTACTATATTTCCTTTCTCTGCTGCGCTTCTTTGTACCCTGGAACTCTGTTCCCCGGACCACTTTTATTTGTCCCAGGCAGGAGGTCACATTAGAGCACTGTTCTGCGGGATTCTCGTCCTGCGTTCGGTATAGGGGCACAATCAGCGGAAACTCCTCCGAGAGGCCATTCTAAAAGCAGACCACGCTCGCTTGACGTCACCGATAGGGCAGAAGCACCTTCGCATTAAGCTCGAGATAGAGGCGGACCGTTCTGTGTGGGTGCACTGCACCACCTAGACCCAGCGGCAACAACAGAGGCCGGAAACACGCCACCAGCGCGTCTTCGGAGGAGGAGGAGGGGAATAGCCTATCATTGTTCTGCTGAACCATTTCAATATCCGACTATGTTGTAAACTCTAAACGGCACTCCATGCATCAGGACACTAACAGCGAACAAATTCGATTGCAAGTAGTGGCAGTACGTCAAAAATATTTGCAGAAGTTTCTGTTTCCTAAACACAGTAGACAAAGTAAAATTTTAGAATAAGAAACAAGTGTTCGTGGCTGGGTGGAGAGGGTCTTTCTCGCGATACTAGATGTTTATACAACTATTGTTACGCTAATAACTATTACAGCAGCATTATTGCTCACCAAATTATCTCCACATATAATGGAGCAAATGGGCTTGACTACCACCACATATGAACTTGAAAACACCATACGAAATACAACGAAAGATCATCTGTTTTCTCGGGTATGACAGCGATATTGGAAAAGTCTCCATTATACGAAATCACTCGAATGTAAAAACAAGATCTCTATATAGATGTAGCTATGCCGTTTCATCACATAATAGACAGTTTTGCAGCGTGTTGAACACGAGATAAACACAGAGTTGACGTATGCCGTAACCGATAACCGCAGCGTACGACACTTTTTAGCTGTGCCCACTTCACTTATCGCCACGTAGACGGTAACCTCATTTGCGTAGTTCACCCTCCCTGGACAGTGATTCTGATAAGTTGATGTTCCTGAGTGGACATGTATGTTTCATTTTTACCTTAGTAAACGTTCACGGATATTCAAGTTTTTTTTTATGTATACCACAGACATAACAAGATGACTAACATATGGTCAAGAAACGAAATGTGCGTTTTAATACAGCTAACGTACAAATGCTACTCGTGTCCGTTGTCACTGTGCGGCTTGCGGATCAATTAAAACCGACAACTGCCGCTGGAGAGCGCTGAGAGCTGAAAATCAAGTTAACCAACTCCTACCGCGTGCCGACGGCGATGTGTCTCGTGCCGTCCGGTATCCCGCCTGTATGCACTTCAACGTTAGCTGCCTCGCCCCATGTGCTGACGGTTTCAGGGATGCCTTCCCTTTCTGGTGGCGGTGTCAGTGTAGGTGTGGCCGGGAGGCGCGGAGTACTCGCTAGCGTGTCGTGTCTAGTGCTACGGCCAGGCAACGGAGGACAGGTCCACAAGACGGGGATGGCGCCAGCGCCGCGGTAAGCTCATTAGGCGGCGCACAGCGCACGAGGGCCCTCAGCAAGCGGCTCGGCCGCCCGCCGTGCTCCAGGCGGCTCCAGCCTCCAGTCTCCAGCTTCCCCAGGGGGCGCTCAAAGGTCACCCCTGCCACCGTCTTACTCCCTCCCTCCTTCCGTCCTTCTCTCCCCTCTCTCTCTCTCTCTCTCTCTCTCTCTCTCTATATATATATATATATATATATATATATATATATATATATATATATATATATATATATATATAGTTACAGAAAGGTACGACCAAACCTTCAGGAAACATTCCTCACACACAAATAAAGAAAAGATGTTATGTGCACATGTGTCCGGAAACGCTTAATTTCCATGTTAGAGCTCATTTTAGTTTCGTCAGTATGTACTGTACTTCCTCGATTCACCGCCAGTTGGCCCAATTGAAGGAAGGTAATGTTGACATCGGTGCTTGTGTTGACATGCGGCTCATTTGCTCTACAGTACTAGCATCAAGCACATCAGTACGTAGCATCAACAGGTTAGTGTTCATCACGAACATGGTTTTGCAGTCAGTGCAGTGTTTACAAATGCGGAGTTGGCAGATGCCCATTTGATGTATGGATTAGCACGGGGCAATAGCCGTGGCGCGGTACGTTTGTATCGAGACAGATTTCCAGAACGAAGGTGTCCCGACAGGAAGACGTTCGAAGCAATTCATCGGCGTCTTAGGGAGCACGGAACATTTCAGCCTATGACTCGCGACTGGGGAAGACCTAGAACGACGAGGACACCTGCAATGGACGAGGCAATTCTTCGTGCAGTTGACGATAACCCTAATGTCAGCAGCAGAGAAGTTGCTGCTGTACAAGGTAACGTTGACCACGTCGCTGTATGGAGAGTGCTACGGGAGAACCAGTTATTTCCGTACCATGTACAGCGTGTGCAGGCACTATCAGCAGCTGATTGGCCTCCACGGGTACACTTCTGCGAATGGTTCATCCAACAATGTGTCAATCCTCATTTCAGTGCAAATGTTCTCTTTACGGATGAGGCTTCATTCCAACGTGATCAAATTGTAAATTTTCACAATCAACATGTGTGGGCTGACGAGAATCCGCACGCAATTGTGCAATCACGTCATCAACATAGATTTTCTGTGAACGTTTGGGCAGGCAATGTTGGTGATGTCTTGATTGGGCCCCATGTTCTTCCACCTACGCTCAATGGATCACGTTATCATGATTTCATACGGGGTACTCTACTTGTGCTGCTAGAACATGTGCCTTTACAAGTACGACACAACATGTGGTTCATACACGATGGAGCTCCTGCACATTTCAGTCGAAGTGTTCGTACGCTTCTCAACAACAGATTCGGTGACCGATGGATTGGTAGAGGTGGACCAGTTCCATGGCCTCCACGCTCTCCTGACCTCAACTCTCTTGACTTTCATTTATGGGGGCATTTGAAATCTCTTGTCTACGCAACCCCGGTACCAAATGTAAAGACTCTTCATGCTCGTATTGTGGACGGCTGCGATACAATACGCCATTCTCCAGGGTTGCATCAGCGCATCAGGGATTCCATGCGACGGAGGGTGGATGCATGTACCCTCGCTAACGGAGGACATTTTGAACATTTCCTGTAACAAAGTGTTTCAAGTCACGCTGGTACGTTCTGTTGCTGTGTGTTTCCATTCCATGATTAATGTGATTTGAAGAGAGGTAATAAAATGAGCTCTAACATGGAAAGCAAGCGTTTCCGGACACATGTCCACATAATATATTTTCTTTCTTTGTGTGTGAAGAATGTTTCCTGAAAGCTTGGCCGTACCTTTTTGTAACACCCTGTGAGTATGTAAAGGATGACGGCTGGATCTTAATACTGCAAGATCTCTCCACCGCACTCCATGTTGTACACACCAGAACACTCAGTAAGTAACGCAACACTTTTTTTTCTTTTTTGAAACAAGGTTAGTTTTATTCAGAATTCCAATATACCATATTATTTCCACCCTTTTGACTACACACCCTATTTTTCAAAATAATCTACGTTCTAATGTGACGGCCTTACGCCATCTTACTGGAGGGCCTATATGCTCACATGGTACCACTTTACTGTCGATGGTGGAGCCAACGTCCTCCTGCATCAATAACCTTCCCATCGTCTAGCTACTGCTTCCCGCACAGTGCATTCTTTGTTAGGCCAAACAGATGGAAATCGAAAGGTGCGACATGAAAGCTGTAGGTTGGATGAGAAAGAACAGTCCAATTCGGCGACTTGCGTGTCGATGGGGATGAAATGATGACGATTAGGACAGCACAACACCCAGTCCCTGAGCGGAGAAAATCTCCGACCCAGCCGGGAATCTAACCCGGGCCCTTATGATTGACATTCTGTCGCGCTGACCACTCAGCTGCCGCGCTGGATTAGCCGAACGGTCTGAGGCGCTGGAGTCATGGACTGTGCGGCTGGTCCCGGCGGAAGTTCGAGTCCTCCCTCGGGCATGGGTGTGTGTGTTTGCCCTTAGGATAATTTAGGTTAAGTAGTGTGTAAGCTTAGGGACTGATGACCTTAGCAGTTAGTCCCATAAGATTTCACACACATTTGAACATTTGAGCACTGTTTCCCGCGTCTCCCCCTCCCCTCCCCTTGACACACCTTTTATACCCTCCACTGCTAGTGCTGTCACCTGCCGTCTGTGAGTAGTTATGGCACGTTGACGTCGAACATAGGCGATGCTCACATTAATGTGCGTATATATCGTAGATGAAACCACAGAATGAATATTCTTTTTATTACTGCTGGGACATATAGGTCCCACGTCAAAATACCAGTCGACACATATGTCTCACCACTTCTCGCGATGGAAAACGAAACGGCGAAAAATAGTTTTTCATATCGTTGCGTCTGACGATGACACGTATTAAAATAATCATACATTAACGTCTTTCACTCTGAAAGAAATGCTAGTAAGTTGGGTAGGCCGTTTTCATTTATTCTAATGATCAGTTGTCGACAAAGTAGTCAAACAAAATAATGTTTCGCACCTTGAGCGTTCACTGAATTACATTTCCATAAGTAAAAGATCAGTTGGCAACATTATTTCCAAAAACATTAATCATCTCCATACCTTAGTGTATATCGCAAGTGCGAAACTCAGAAAGACACCGATGGTATCTGCGTGAGTAGTAAGGGTGTTCTCATTCTTGTCCGAGCTAAGCTCGACGTTGGCTCTGCTTCTGACATGATATGTGTCTCTACGCCGCAAGGCACTAAACCTCAAAAGCTCCACGTCAAAAGTGTAAAAGGGACAATAATTTCATAACAGCCGTTCCCCCGTGCTGACCGACCATTTGTTCCTACTGAAAATACACAAGTGCAGCAAACACAGTACTAAACAGGCTGTTTCACGATTAATAGCGGAAACTGACATGAGGTAAGATATGCGGTAATAGAAGCAGAAACGTTCCCGTAAGCAGCGATTTGCAAACGAAACACTCGCGAGATATTTGCCAAAGTGTGGTTACGAGCCACAACTGACTTCTGTATGAGGTATTGTGCAAAGGTACAACGGTTATAAAATGAGCTATTGTCATTCATACAAATGTATTTGAGGTCTAAACTTTTTGATGATGTCCCCTATCTAATTGGGCTCAAATTTTACCTACAGCCTACCTTAGGAAGATATACAACACTGCCTCGTCCTGTTACTTATCACGATGTACTGTATACTCGTAACTGTCAAACGAGACGTTCCATGTGCTGTCCTCACATTTGGATGCAGTACAGCGTGTTTATAAACTAGTTATATAAAAGTGACAGAAATGTTTGATACAGTTCTGAATGCACTGTACTTCAACTTTTATTCCCACCTAACACTGTCAGTTCCCGACGTTCCCGCTAGGTGGCATGCATCAACGAGTTGTTCCAACAGTCATAGTGGAGTTGCACATCGGTGCAGAGCGTGCGCACTGTTGTTTATGGTTCATGAATCTAAATCCGTTACTACGTTTCAGAGATAATTCAGGACTAAAAATTGCAAGATGACACCTCAAAGACAAATTCTATTAACTGATAAAATCGTTTCACCGAAACTGGCTGTGTATCACATAGGACGCCGGGCCAGGGTCGGCCACCAGCCTCTGACGCAGCAGTTGAACAAGTTCTGAAAAATTCAAATGGCTCTAAGCACTATGGCACTTAACATCTGAGGTCATCAGTCCCCTAGAATTAGAACTACTAAAACCTAACTAACCTAAGGACATCACACACATCCATGCCCGAGGCAGGATTCGAACCTGCGACCGTAGCAGCAGCGCCGCTCCGGACTGAAGCGCCTAGAACCGCTCGGCCACAACGGCCGGCAACAAGTTCTGAGCAGCCTGACATTCGTGGTCCGGGTAAATCAAAGAGTCGTGCCAGCTTACCATTTAACATGCATAGTGTTACACTGTGGAAGGTATCACAGAAACGCCTGCCAGTCAAACCCTACAAATTGGAGCTGTTGCAAGTTTTCAGAGAAAGTGACAAAGAAAAACGAGCTGAGTTTTGTGTAGAAAAGTTTAACAAAATACAGACTGAAGATGGTTTTCTTAATAAAAATGTGTTCTGTGACGAAGCCACGTTCCATGCCTGCGGTAAAGTAAATCGACATAATGTTCAGCAGAAACCATAAGTAGTTGCCACCATATATCATGACTTGCTCCGTATGATTTGGCAGGAAACTGATCACAGACGGGACATTGATCTTGTTACAAAAGGTAGCCACACTGAACATTTGTAAATAAAATTTGAAGATGTACTGCATTCAGTGCTATATCAATCATTTCTGTAATTCATTTGATTTCGTTCACAGTTAAAGGTTACTTTTGTACAATTAATTTATAAGCACCATTTACTGCACTCTGTCTATGCAGTCTTTCAAACACTCCGCGACATCTCGTGAATCTTAGCAAAGATGTATGATTTGCAGCTGTGTCAACGGGGTCGTTCTACGCTTCACTATAGAGATGACGCCAGAGAGAAAAAACCCAGAGGATTCAGGTCAGGTGATCTTGTAGCAAGGTACATCCATTAGGGGGTCTGTCCATCCTGCACCGCAGTGGCGCGTCAGATTCCCGTCAGATTCCCCCTTATACTAGCAGCAAAACAGACAGGCGTCTGACCACACACCGTTCCACTTCCCCAAGACGTGCTATGGTTGAAATTTGAGATCAATTAGGTGGAGACATGGACTGTGGGAAAACGGGAACGGAAGGAATCGAAGCATTTGATATCTGGTGCTATAGAACAATACCGAAAATTATGTGGGCTTATAAGGTAAGGTTCTCCGCAGAATTGGAGAGGAAAGCCAGCTTACCATTTAACATGCATAGTGTTACACTGTGGAAGGTATCACAGAAACGCCTGACACTGGAAAACACTGACAAGAAGGGACACGATGACTTGACATCTGTTAATATACCATGTAATAACTTCCGTGGTACAAGAGGAAGCTGTAGACGGTAATAACCGTAGAGGAGGACAGAGAATGGAATACATCCAGGAAATAATTGAGGACGTAGACTGGAACGAGATGAAGAGGTTGGCACAGGAGAGGAATTCGTGGCGGGCCGCATGAAGTATCAGAACATAGATGACTAAACAAAAAAAATGTGGAGACTTAACAGAAAAAGTGCATTTCATATACATTTATGTTACTTGGGACGATGATTTACACTGATTTTAGTAGCAGTTCGCAGCCACAAAATCGTGATTAACTCGCAAACTGCTTCTTTGTGGCCTCATGTTTTCTAGAACTTTTTTGCTTCTGTTATCAAACAAAACTCCCTGGCAGATTAAAACAGTGTGCCGGGCCAGGTCTCAGCCCACATTCCGCTTCAGAGTCGAAATTTATTCTGCATTTATCATTTACTTTCACTCGTGCCAGCTTTCGCTACTACTACCCCCATCGGAGATTCGAGTCCTCCCTCGGGCATGGGTGTGTGTATTGTCCATAGCGTAAGTTAGTTCAAGTTAGATTAAGTAGTGTGTAGGCTTAGGAACCGATGACCTCAGCAGTTTGGTCCCATAAGACCTTACCACGAATTTCCAAAATTTTTCGCTGCTAACCGCCATACAGTTAGTTTATTGAGTGAATATCGCCACTTGTGGAGAGGTAGGTATCCGAGACGAGTACCAACTCGAACTGACCCACGCAGTGAGCCACAACACGCTAGAGTTCATGTAGAGATTGTGGCGAGGCAGTCGCGTTCACAACCTAGCGAGACAGCGCTGTGCTTAAGATAACGGGATTAAGTTTCGTTGGACAGATGGTGAGATTCCCGTCCGGGCATCCAGGTTTAGCTTTTCCATGGCTTCCACGCAGCATCTCGGGTAAAAGCAGGGATGATTCCTTCCATGGCTGTTTACTTCTCTGTCCTCGTCGCTTATGGATCATTCTCAGCGAGACAAACTCTAAATGTCATTCCGTCCCTTTAACAATAGGTACTTTTCCTACAACTGTTACAGTGCGATAAACTGTTGTAAACTATGCTATCCATCTATGGATACTGATCGTCATAGGCACTAAGTACACAGCTGCGTTTCACAGCTATAGAACAGTACATGGGCAGTAGGCGTGACCCGGTGGCTAATTCCAGGAATGCGCGTAATCCAGGAGCGCAGCGTACGCGTCACGCGCGCTGGACGAGGCCGATGTGTGCGATCGCAGTATGGAGGGGATGACGATGCGGCCATCATGTTCTGTATCGTTAAAACAAAGTGACGTTCCATAGTATGGGAATAGATAACTTGTGAAGCAACGGCAGAATAATACGCAGCTGTAGATGTTCAGCAATTAATATCCAGAAATGGAATTAACTTTCATTATCTGTGACCAACTCTTGATATACTTCGTCTATCAGGCGAATGCCGGGTTCGACCCCAATATCCGCCGCAAAAAATACGATACAACAAAAGTTTAAATACTATAACACACATAGTTTACATGCTTCAGACAGATGATAGACACAACTTCCCTCTTATATTCATTGTCTGCAAATAAATTACGAAACGTCTATTAGTGGACATTAATACAGGGTGCGTCCACCTTTCGCCTTTATGACGGCTTGAACTTTGCGTCTGATTGTCTTGGGAGAAACGGCAGCCGAGAGCCGAAACCAGAGAAGGTAGGACGATAAATGCTGGGATCTGGAGCGAAGTCAGCATTCTAACTCATCCCATCGATGTTCCAGTCTGTTCATATCGGAGCTCTGGGCAGGACAGTACATTTCAGGAATGTTATTGTCCTCAAACCATCACCTCACAGATGATATTTTTTGACGAGACACATTGTCATGTTGATAGAAACAGTTATCAACTGCTCTTCTGATGTACGCAGTAAATAATGCTGTAAAATGTGTTTATTTCGTGACGTATCCTGTTGGAATTTCCCGTCGGAATGCACAAAGGACATGATTGGGTGCAGGTGATTAGACAGAATGCTTACGTACGTGTCACCTGTCAGAGTCATATCGAGGGTCCCATATCACTCCAACTCCATACGCCTCACACCATTACAGAGCTTCCACCAGCCTGAAGACTCTCCTGCTGTCATACAGTGTCCATGGATTCATGAGGTTGTCTCCAGAACCGTACACGCTCATCTCCTCGATACAGTTTGAAACGAGACCTGTCCGATCAGGCAACATGTTTCCAGTCATCAACAGTGCAATGTCGTTGTTGACGGGCCCAGTCGAGGCGTAAACCTTTGTGCCGGGCAATTATCAAAGTGTACACGAGTGGGTATTTAGCTCCGAAAGCCAGTATCGATGATATTTTGTTGAATGTTTCGCACGCCGACACTTGTTGGTGGCCCAGCATTGAAATCTGCTGCAATTTGCTGAAGGACTGATCTTCTGTCACGTGGAACGATTCTCTTCAGTCGACGTTGATCTCGTTCTTGCATTATCTTTTTCCGGCCGCAGCTATGTCGGAGATTCGATGTTTTACCGGATTCCTGATATTCACGGTACACTTGTGAAATGGTCATACGGGAAGATCCCCACTTTATCGCTACCTTTGAGATGCTGTGTCCCACTCTCGAACGGCACGAGGGAAAAACGAGCACTTAATTTTTTCTGTGCGAGCCCTGATTTCTCTTATTTTATCGTGATGATCATTTCTCCCTATGTAGGCGCGTGCCAACAGAATGTTTTCGCAATCGGAGGAGAAAACTGCTGATTGAAATATCATGAGAAGATCCCGTCGCAACGAAAATCGCCCGTGTTTTAATGATTGCCACTCCAATTCACGTATCATGTCGGTGACACTGTCTCCCCTATATCGCGATAATACAAAACGAGCTGCCCTTCTTTGTACTTTTTCGATGTCATCCGCCAGTCCCACCTGATGCGGATCCCACACCGCACAGCAATACTCCAGAATAGGGCGGACAAGTGTAGTGTAAGCAGTCTCTTTGGTAGACCTGTTGCACCTTCTAAGTGTTCTGCAGTGAATCGCAGTCTTTGGTTTGCTCTACCCACAATATTATCTATGTGATCGTTCCAATTTAGGTTATTTGTATTTGTAATCCACAAGTGTGACCTGTCGCGTAATCAGAATGTAGCTGATTTCTTTTAGTACTCATGTGAATAACTTCACACTTCTCCTTATTCAGGGTCAATTGCCACTATTCGCACCATACAGATATCTTATCTAAATAATTTTGCAAGTAGTTTTGATCATCTGATGACTTTACAAGACGGTAAATGACAGCATCATCTGCAAATAATCTAAGACAGCTTCTCAGATTGTCTCCTATGTCGTTAATATAGATCAGGAACAATAGAGGGCCTATAACACTTCCTTGGGGAACGCCGGATATTACTTCTGTTTTGCCGGCCGGAATGACCGCGCGGTTCTAGGCGCTAAAGTCTGGAACCGCGTGATCACTACGGTCGCAGGTTCGAATCCTGCCTCGAGCGTGGATGTGTGTGATGTCCTTAGGTTAGTTAGGTTTAAGTAGTTCTAAGTTCTAGGGGACTGATGACCTCAGCAGTTAAGTCCCATAGTGCTCAGAGGCATTTGAACCATTACTTCTGTTTTACTCGATGACTTTCCGTCTGTTACTACGAACTGTGACCTTTCTGACAGGAAATCACGAATCCAGTCGCACAACTGGTTCTGCCTGTTTACATATCTTTGTATTTGAATACACATGCCTATACCAGTTTCTTTGCCGCTTCAGAGTAGTTAGAAATTCTCCACATACGCAAACAAAGTGATCGAAACGAGGTAGCGCCCGATAGGTATGCAACGCACCTAACGTACAGGTAACGCCGTTACGATCTTAACCAGCACCGACTCAAAGGAAGGCATCGGCGCTTGTTGGTGACGTCACGTCAGCTAGGCACGGCGAATGCCAGGTCTGTTGCAGGCAGAAACGCCTGGACGTACTTATCACTATAAATCTCTTATTTTTGGACCAAATGCTTGGTATTGTTTTGGATTCTGTAGTTTTATTTAGATGAAAGATTTTCTTACTATCGTAAAGCTAAAAATGAAGATCATAGTTCTGTATTACTGAATCCTGTCGAAACAAACGTAGATCAATATGAGAAGATGCTTTGCCTCATCGCAAGCTTCGAAAATTTTACATTCAAGTAACTATATTTACTTGATCCATTTTGTTATCGAAACTTACCTCAACCCCCCTACAATTTACTCGTTTCTTTTATTTATTTATTTTAGTTTGACATCGTCACTGGAAATGTGAACTAATTTACATGTGTAAATGTCCAACTGTTGCCAGTCATTAGACTACAGTCGTTTTCAACGAAAGGAATTCTAAACAGGAAACAGAATAGCTTCATACATCGAAAATACCGCTGAACTTAAACTTTTTTAAACACGCACATTAGAAAAGATAAATATTCCCCTCTTGCAACTGAAAGGAGAAACTTTATAAGATAAAAAAATTTTATTTGATAAAACAAGTATCTCTCTTTTGCCTCTTCTTCTGTCCCTCACCCCCTCACCCAACGTGTACAATCGCAAGATATTTCATTAACATTCAGTGCTCCTCTCCCCATAGTCAATCAAGATACCTAAAGAAGAGCACCAATATGTTGACAGTTTCTTGTAAAAGCAACCCAGTACAAATGTAACTTCCTCAGATTTACAAATAAGGTAAAGAGGCACGAATTCTGTTGCTGCTGGACCATGAAGTTGTTTTTGTATGTCAATCCTTAAAACAGGTGGAAATTTAAGTTCAGGAGTACACTATTTGTTAAGAAGTGTAATGAATTGCACAATTAATTGATTGCAGAAATCTCTCAGAACAATGTGTGTTGGTCAACTACCGCTAATGTTGTTGTTGCGGTCTTCATTCCTGAGACTGGTTTGATGCAGCTCTCCATGCTACTCTATCCTGTGCAAGCTTCTTCATCTCCCAGTACTTACTGCAACCTACATCCTTCTGAATCTGCTTACTGTATTCATCTCTTGGTCTCCGTCTACGATTTTTACCCTCCACCCTGCCCTCCAGTACTAAACTGGTGATTCCTTGATGCCTCAGAATATGTCCTACCAACCGACCCATTCTTCTAGTCAAGTTGTGCCACAAACTCCTCTTCTCCCCAATCCTATTCAGTACCTCCTCATTAGTTATGTGATCTACCCACCTTATCTTCAGCATTCTTCTGTAGCACCACATTTCGAAAGCTTCTATTTTCTTCTTGTCCAAACTATTTATCGTCCATGTTTCACTCCCATACATGGCTACACTCCATACAAATACTTTCAAAAACAACTCCCTGACACTTAAATGTATACTCGATGTTAACAAATTTCTCTTCTTGAGAAACGCTTTCTTGCCATTGCCAGTTTACATTTTATATACTCTCTACTTCGACCATCATCAGTTATTTTGCTCCCCAAATAGCAAAACTCCTTTACTACTTTAAGTGTCTCATTTCCTAATCTAATTCCCTCAGCATCACCCGACTTAATTCGACTACATTCCATTGTCCTCGTTTTGCTTTTGTTGATGTTCATCTTATATCCTTGTTTCAAGACACTGTCCATTCCGTTCAACTGCTCTTCCAAGTCGTTTGCTGTCTCTATCAGAATTACAATGTCATCGGCGAACCTCAAAGTTTTTATTTCTTCTCCATGGATTTTAATACCTGCTCCGAATTTTTCTTTTGTTTCCTTTACTGCTCGCTCAATATACAGATTGAATAACGTCGGGGATAGGCTACAACCCTGTCTCACTCCCTTCCCAACCATTGCTTCGCTTTCATGCCCCTCGACTCTTATAACTACCATCTGGTTTCTGTACAAATTGTAAATAGCTTTTCTCTCCCTGTATCTTACCCCTGCCACCTTTAGAATTTGAAAGAGAGTATTCCAGTCAACATTATCAAAAGCTTTCTCTAAGTCTACTAATGCTAGGAACGTAAGTTTGCCTTTCCTTAATCTTTCTTCTAAGATAAGTCGTAAGGTCAGTACCGCTAATAGTTTCACCTTTTCCTGTGTCAGAGAGGGAGACACCACCATTATGAATATGCCTGCAACAGACCTGGCGTTCGCCGTGCCTAGCTGACGTGACGTCACGAACAAGCGTCGAGGCCTTCCTTGGAGTCGGTGTTGTATTAACTGACCCACGCCAATAGGAAAACTACCTCGATTTGCGCTTACGTATGATAGTCCACGGTAGCCTACGCCGGATTTACAGCTCCGTCCATATCACGCCATACGACACCGTAGCACGGCAGCGGGCTCGCAGCTGCGCCCTTTCCCGGAAAGCCGGGCTGGCCTTTGCCGGAAATGTCAGGCCGCCGGCCGCCAGCCAGCGCAGCTCACTCGTGTCGTGTGCGACTCGCCACACACCGGCCGCGAAGTGTGGCGCTCCCAGCTCCCGCACCACGCTGCGCTCACGCCACTGGGTTCCTCGCTGCCATCTCGTATTGTAGCGAACGCCTGCGGCGGCGTATAACAGCGCGGGGTCGCCACTGGCAGCGCCCCGAAAGAGCGCAAGTTAAACTGCCCGATTCCAGCTGATTGTGCGGCTGCGAGTCGCATCCGGGTGCTACGAGCAGCTTGCGAACTGCCTAATATACACGCTGGCTGTATTGATTTAAGTGTTAGGAAGTCGCTTTTGTAAGTATTCGTATGGAGTGTAGCCATGTATGGAAGTGAAACATGGACGATAAATAGTTTAGACAAGGAGAGCATAGAAGTTTTCGAAATGTGGTGCTACAGAAGAATGCTGAAGATTAGATGGGTAGATCACATAACTAATGAGGAAGTATTGAATAGAATTGGGGAGAAGAAGAGTTTGTGGCACAACTTGACTAGAAGAAGGGATCGGTTGGTAGGACATGTTCTGAGGCATCAAGGGAGCACCAATTTAGTACTGGAGGGCAGCGTGGAGAGTAAAAATCGTAGAGGGAGACCAAGAGATGAATACACTAAGCAGATTCAGAAGGATGTAGGCTGCAGTAGGTACTGGGAGATGAAGAGGCTTGCACAGAATAAAGTAGCATGGAGAGCTGCATCAAACCAGTCTCAGGACTGAAGACAACAACAACAACAACAACAACAACTGTCTGTAGGCTTGTTTTCGGCTCGTAGTGTAATTTCGTGCTTGAATCTCGTCTCAGTTATGTGACTGGATCTGTGATTTCCTGTCAGGGAGGTCACAGCTCGTTGTAATTTACACAAATTCATCGAGTAAAACAGAAGTGATTTCTGCGGTTTCCCAAGGTAGTGTTACAGGTCCTTTGCTGTTCCATATCTATATAAACGACTTGGGAGACAGTCTGGGCAGCTGTCTTCGGTTGTTTGCGTATTACGCTGTCGTTTATCGACTAATAAAGTCATCAGAAGATCAAAACAAACTGCAAAACGATTTAGAAGAAATATCTGAGTGGTGCGAAAAGTGGCAGTTGACCTTAAATAACGAAAAGTTTGAGGTCATCCATATGAGTGCTAAAAGGAACGTGTTAAACTTCGGTTACACGATAAATCAGTCTAATCTAAAAGCCGTAAATACAACTAAATACCTAGGTATTGCAATTACGAACAATTTAAATTGGAAGGAACACACAGGAAATGTTGTGGGGAAGGCTAACCAAAGACTTCGTTTTATCTTCAGGACACTTAGAAAATGTAACAGACCTACTAAGGAGACTGCCTACACTACGCTTGTCCGTCCACTTTTAGAGTACCGTTGCGCGATGTGGGATCCTTACCAGATATGACTGACGGAGTACATCGAAAAAGTTCAAAGAAACGCAGCACGTTTTGTATTATCGCGAAATATGGGAGAGAGTGTCACAGAAATTATACGGGATTTGGGATGGACATAATTAAAAGAAAGGCGTTTTTCGTTGCGACGAAGTCTTCTCACGAAGTTACAATCACCAACTTTCTCCTCAGAATGCGAAAATATTTTGTAGACACCGAATTACATAGGCAGAAACGATCACCAAGATAAAATAAGGGAAATCAGAGCTCGTGCGGGAAGATGTAGGTGTTCATTCTTCCCTCGCGCTATACGAGATTGGAATAATAGAGAATTGTGATGGTTCAAATGGCTCTGAGCACTATGGGACTTAACAGCTATGGTCATCAGTCCCCTAGAACTTAGAACTACTTAAACCTAACTAACCTAAGGACAGCACACAACATCCAGCCATCACGAGGCAGAGAAAATCCCTGACCCCGCCGGGAATCGAACCCGGGAACCCGGGCGTGGGAAGCGAGAACGCTACCGCACGACCACAAGATGCGGGCAGAGAATTGTGTAGGTGTTTCGATGAACCCCCTGCTAGGCACTTAAATGTGATTTGCAGAGTATCCATGTAGATGTAGTGCAGCACCCAGTGTCCAACTAAGTCACTTGATTGCTCATTCGCTCAATATGAAATTCGAGAGCAAAGACGGCGCCACGCTATATACGAGAGACTGACGTAGCCAAAGCTTTCGATATGGTCTGGCGCGAGGGACTACTAGACTATATAAACTGTACACGCAGGGTTCCCCAGGGCCTATAATTATAAAAAGCTACCACTCAGGAAGAAACTTCCTGACAGATTAAAACTGTGTGCCGGACCGAGACTCGAAATCGGGACCTTTGCCTTTCGCGGGCAATTGCTTTACCCAAGCACGACTCACGCCCCGTCCTCACGGCTTTACTTCCGCCAGTATCTCGTCTGCTTGGGTAGCTCAGATGGTAGAGCACTTGCCCGCGAAAGGCAAAGGTCCCGAGTTCGAGTCTCAGTCCTGCACACAGTTTTAATCTGCCAGGAAGTTTCATATCAGCGCGCACTCCGCTGCAGAATGAAAATCTCATTCTGGAAACTCAGGCAGAAGTTTCGCAGTCACAATCCACAAAAGCTGTATCCGAGCAAGAGTATCCCAAGGTAGCGTCATAGGACCCATCCTGTACGACTTATCCGCGCCCGGGTTCCCGGGTTCGATTCCCGGCGGGGCCAGGGATTCTCTCTGCCTTGTGATGACTGGGTGTTGTGTGCCGTCCTTAGGTTAGTTAGATTTAAGTAGTTCTAAGTTCTAGGGGACTGATGACCATAGATGTTAAGTCCCATAGTGCACAGAGCCATTTGAACCAATTTTTTTTTTGTACGACTTATAAAGAGCAGACACACTCACCGAAACGGCAGTACTAACAGCACAACTCGCTGACATCACTGCCTTTTTCGCACAGAGCTCAAACAGGAACCTCATCACAAAACGATTACAAAAGACATAGACAAAACAAACAGATGGGCCAAGAAATGGTGCATAACCTTGAACAGCGAAAAGACTCAAGTCATTATGTTCACGCACAGAGAAGGAAAGAGACCTTCACGCCGCCTCCCACACCCCACCCTCCGACTCCACAGCCGCAACATCGAGTGGCGGCCCAACGTAAAATACCTACGAGTGACGATGGACCAACGCCTGACATGGCGTAGGCACGTACAAGCCCTGACGACAAAAGAAAGGCGACGGCTCCACGTACTCTACCCCATACTAAACAGATAGATCAGCCTAGCAGCCAGCAGCCAATGTAGGGGTATGGGCGTACTGCAGGGCCGGCCGCAGCGACCGAGTGGTTCTAGGCGCTTCAGTCTGGAACCGCGCTGCTGCTACGGTCACAGGTTCGAATCCTGTGTGTAATGTCCTTAGGTTAGTTAGGTTTAACTAGTTCTAAGTTCTATGGGACTGATGACCTCGGCAGTTAAGTCCCATAGTGCTCAGAGTCATTTGAAAGTACTGCACTCTAGTGCGCCCTGTCCTGGAATATGACTGCCCTGTGTGGGACTACGCTGCAACAATCCACGTCAAAAGACTGCAAGCAGTACAAAACAGAGTTTTGAAAAGAGCCATACACGTAGGCAGCCGTTTCCCCACTGCAGACTTGCACGCTGCTGTCAATACAGAACCACTTAAAACAAGGTTCAAATACCTCGCCCAAGCGTTCTACGATAGAGCCAGGCAATCGCCGAATGCACTGATAAGTTCCCTCGGTAACTACAATCCAAGAAAATTCACGATCAAAACCCTGACATCACTAATAATATGAAAACACATAAGCCCACAACCTAATCCCAAACAAAACCAGGAAAACCGAACGACGGGACCTAAAAAAAAGCCAGGATCATTACCTCTCCCCTCCAATAGGCAGAAGCAAATGTCGTAAAGGCAAACCACTTCACCAAAATCAGCCTTCAGGTAAGGCTGACAGTATATGAGAGAAAGAGAGAGGGAGCAGCGCTGGCAGTCGGCGACCGCTGGGTGCTGTGGTTTGGTGTGTTGGGCCGGGCCAGCACCTGGGCGAGGCGAGGCGACGTAACGGCCGCCATTGTGCGCCATTGTGCCGGTTGGGGCCGAACCGGACGCTCCCTAAAACAATGAGCCTCCCCCCCGGCTCACACCACACGTGCAGCCAAAACCCGCTCACTCTGGGGGTCCGCGGCCGTGTCGCCTTGCGCCCGCTCGCTGGCCCACCACCCTGTTGCCCCAGTTGCGTGCTGTCGCAGCGAGCAAACTCACAAATGCGCCAAGTTTCCAAGGTCCACTTCATGGCACAGAATGACCGAAATGTCACCCCCGGTCTTTCGAGCCAAATTCGACGATAATTTTGTAGACGTTTTTAATAAATATCTAGGTGATACTGTACTCATTAACGAAGTAATGAGCATACAGGACAGGTAACGAGCCGGCCGCTGTGGCCGAGCGGTTCTACCCGCTTCAGTCCGGAACCACGAGGATAAGATGACAGAAATCAAGGGTCGTACGGAGGCATTTTTCCTCGCTCTGTTTGCAAGTGGAACATGAAAGGACATGACTAATAGCCGGCCGGAGTGACCGAGCGGTTCTAGGCGCTTCAGTCTGGAACCGCGCGACCGCTACGGTCGCAGGTTCGAATCCTGCCTCGGGCATGGATGTGTGTGATGTCCTCAGGTTAGTTACGTTTAAGTAGTTCTAAGTTCTAGGGGACTGATGACCTCAGAAGTTAAGTTCCATAGTGCTCAGAGCCATTTGAACCATTTTTGACATGACTAATAGTGCTACAAGCTGTCCTCGGCCACCCGCCGTACGGTTTATTTTATTTATTTATTTATTTGCCAAATTATAGATCTGTTACCTGATGTTTTAAATTCACGATCAAAACCAAAATCTTACAATTTTCGTTTATCATCTTTTTGCAGTTTTCTTTTTTGCGGTTGCCTGCGGAGTACATACGTAGATGTAGTTATGTATACCAGGTCTGTACTATGACAAGAAACGATCAGAAGCTTTTGAAATGTGGTGCTACAAAAGAATGATGAAGATTAGGTGGGTAGATCGCGTATCTAATGCCGTGGCACTAAACACAATTGGTGAGAAAAGAAATTTGTGGCGCAATTTGACTTAAAGAAAAGACCAGCTTGGAGGACACATTCTGAGATCACGAGATTGTCAGCTTAGTATTGGAGGAAAATGAGGAGGGAAAAAATTGGGGGGGGGGGGGGGAGGGGGGTGACCAGGAGATCAGTAAGGTGAGCAGTTTCAAATGGAAGTAAGTAGCAGTAATGTTATTTGTTTGGATACGAGGACGCTTGCAAAAGACGGAGTAGCGTGGAAAGCCTTCAGACTGAGGATCACAACAACAACAACAACATTACGTCATATTGTACACGGTATTATGACCGGGTAGACCAGCGTTTCTCAACCGGCGCGTAGTGACACACAGGTGTATCGAGAGGTTTTTTATGTCGTCTTATCTTCCGCAGATAAAATATTTAGAACATAAAAATTGTTCCTATTCAAGAGTCTTGCATAATAAATTTGTCAAATGGTTATCTCACAGTCGTTCCACGATAAAAAAAAGAGTTTTATGTTATGTTCTTTTCTGCGTCTAGGAAAGAAATCGTATGCAGGGGTGCCGCGGAGGTTTGAGATGCACTTCGGTGAACATCAAAGGGAAAGAAGATTGAGAAATGTGGGATTAGGCATTTACTTTACCAAAATGCCGCATGTTTTCACTCTGACTAGTAAATTTAGTAGAAGTTATTCCGTTGTGAGTTTCTGACTCCATTTGAATGATGTCATTCACTGATGATTTGCGTAAAAGTTCAAAGGTTATTGTTTGACGTGAATCGAGCGTGGTTATTTTCTAGCAGCATTCAGAGTGCTTGAAAAACCGAAACCGAAATTAGTTCGGGTTCCACGTCAAGCTCTAGGTCCAGTAGAAAGTTACTTCCGCCAGCCACAGACTCGACTGTCGCCATGTTTAACGGACCACGACGCGCCGGACTCTTTTTTGGACGCCGAGGACAACATAGCTAGTCTTGGTCTGAAATGTTTTCAATGTGTTCATTGCCTCTCCAGAATATGACTGCAGTACGTAACCACGTCCCCCGGAAATTAAATCCAGAACTTCATCTAACTGGAATTGTGGAAAGCCGCTCTTGAAGTTCCACGAAGCTGAAAGATGTTTTAATTTCGTGTTATTCTCCACCTATGTAATATCAGTGTTTGAGAAATTTAGCCGGATCCCCTCAACATTCCAACGACGGTATTTCGGCCCAGAGACGTTCGGCCATCTGCTGGTGAGTAGACAACTATTGAAGAGCCCTGGTGCATTCGCCGTATTTATGCCGAATCTAATACATGCAAAATGTGCTGGCGTCTTTCGGCTTATGCGTCAGGTGATTAAATGCGCAGGACCACCGAAATATGTGCCGCCCTCGGTGGTGGACGTGAGAGATGATCTAATCATTGAGTATTGAATGACCTAGAATTCCAATTTTTATCCAGTTGAAAAAAAGTGTCACAATTTATAAGATTATCGTCAAGGGCTGGGCTCACCTGAAGATGGTCCGACTTGTCTGGGCCGAAATATCTTGACAGAATGTCAACAGGATCCGGCTGCACACCCGAAAATTATTAGAAGAAGAAATACGCCGTGAAAATTTCAGAAGTTACGTGTTATATTACAGATTTTGTAAGCTTAGATGGACGTGACTGAGAAGGGAAATCAGTCACCGCTTATTCAAAGAAATGATGAGGGAATCGAATAAATTTTTGTTTATTTTTTCTAGATGCAAGTCTTACACTTGATTCGCACCGCAAAAGTTTCCGCATACTGTACTTCAAATGGTTCAAATGGCTCTGAGCACTATGGGTCTTAACATCTACGGTCATCAGTCCCCTGCAACTTAGAACTACTTAAACCTAACTAACCTAAGGACATCACACAACACCCAGTCATCACGAGGCAGAGAAAATTCCTGACCCCGCATAATGTACTGCTGTTATAATTATTTCAGCTATCTAATCTCCACTTAAAACTATACTCCGCAAGCCACATTACGTCGTGTGATAGAGAACACTTATGAGACCGCTGTTATATTGTTGACTCGCTTTTCTGTTCCCTTCGTGAATGGTGTGTAAAGGACAACTGCTGGCAAGGCTTCGTATGAGCACTAATTTTTCTGAATGTCAAATAATTGCATCTCTAAGCCTGCTACGGTTACACAAATGCAACAAACTTTGAAAATTACTCGAGCGCCCCAACGGAGTATCAAAAACATAGGGTTTTTCTCTTTTTTCTTTTCCTGTCAGCAAGAACTCCATAGTAATTAGATTTGTAATAAAACCTAAGACAGTTAAATCTCTAGTGCAGACAACTATGGCGGTAATAATACATACGATACGGAGTTTGTGTGTATGTTTTGCAACTTACTTGCTGCTTTAGAGGTCCTCGCTGCAGTTTAAATGCTTAGGTTTGAGTGGAAGTTTGTCGCAGTCGGCACTCGGCAGTACCAGCGAAGCCGCGGAGAAAACAAAGGCTCGCGCGCTGTGACGCCAGGAGATAACCAGAGCTAACAAAGAATGAGCTCGTTAAGCAGCCTGCCATAAAAGCCCGCCGTGCGGTACTGCGGGACCGATGACGCAGTGATTAAGGCGGCCGAGCGAGGGTACTGCAACAACGCCACCTCATTTATTCTGGATCACGCAACGATTCTGCAAAATATCGAGTCGTTCCGCGTGAAATATCGGATAGCAAGATAACACTTGTTCGGTATTCCCGCATATACGCACCGGTGTCCATGAATTAGAACAGTTATAAAGAAGTATAGCTCCGGAAAGCGTAAAGCAATTCAAGTGAAAGTTGAATATGTACCGCCGCAGCAGTAGTGCTGTTCAAGACAAGCAGGTGCATGCGAATGATCGTGTAATCTGCTGAAGGTACTGTTTCAAAAGAAAACAAATACTCGTTTAGCAGCAGAACGGCTGTTGGTGCTGCAAGAGAAAAACTGAAGACAGCTCGAATAGCCGGCCAACACGTAGAGCCAATGGCGTGTTTCCTCGAATTTTTTACAGTAAACCTCTCAAAGCCTCTGTCTTAACGTTTGGCACAGGAATTGGATGTGGAGGCTCAGATTTAGGAAGGAATTCGTCCTGGTTCTTTTCAAGGGAACTATACTGTACTTTTCTTCTATATTCTTCTTATTAACTATTGTTATTGTCCTCTCACTGTTGTTGGGATCTTCAGACTGGTTTGATGCACGCTAGCCTGTCGTGTTGAAAGCTTTTTCATCTGTGCATAACTACTGCGACCTACATCCATTTAAATCTGCTTACTGTATTTTTGAATAGACCATATGGTCAGCGCTGACTGCCATGCAGCGGGCTCCAGTTCTATTCCCGGCAGGATCGGAGATTTTCTCCGCTCGGAGACTGGATGTTGTGCTGTCCTCATCATTATTTAATCACGGACATGCAGGTCGCCCAGTGTGGCGTCAACTGAAAAGATTTGCAACTCGGCGGCCGAAATTTCCAACCATCAGCAGATTGATAATGCCTTGGTGCTCCAGGATATGTCCTACCAACAGGTTCCTTCTTGTAGTCAAGTTGGGCTGTAAATGTATTGCCTCCGTAATTTGATTCATTGTCTCCTCATTAGTTATTAGATCTAACCATCTAAATTTCAGCATTCTTTTATGGCATCATATTTCAACAGCTTTTCTCTTTTTGTCTAAACTGCTTATCGTCCAAGTTTCACTTAGTTACTAGGCTACCACCGAAAAAAACTTTCTAACACTTCAGTCTATACCAGGTATTAACATAGTCCTGTTTTTCAGAAATGTTTTTCTTGCTACTGCCGTCTGATTGTTAATTCTCTCAACATCGGCCAGCATTCCCTCATATAAATGCACTACATTCCGTCACTCTTGTTTTACTTACGTCGAAGTTCAACTTATAATCTGTTTTCAAGACGGTATCCATTCCGTTCAACTGCTCTTGCAATTTCTTCGCCATCTCTGACAGAATTATAGTGTCATCGGCAAACTTCAAATCTTGAATTCATTCTCCCCGAACTTTAACCGTTTGACTACCAACGATAGGTTTTCAGAGAGTAGACTGGAATCTGTTGCTTGTTTTGCTATGTATTAGTGTCTCATTGGTAAGGGGAAGACTGTTAATGGGTAGCAGAATTCTCATAATTCAAGATTGCACCTGTAGGTTGTGCGCTGTTATCGAGTTTCATCGTTAGCCCCCGTGTCCATATTTCACATCGAATTAGTTGACACCTGCAGACAGGCACCCCAGTTACCAGAGTCACAAAGCGGGTTGCCTTCGCGCCTTCCCGGACACAGGACTGAATAACATGGGGGATAAGCTACAACCTTGACCCACTCCCTTTCTAACTACTGGTTTCCTTTCACGTCCTTATAACCACAGATAGGTTTCTGTACACGTCGTAAATAGCCTTTCGCTCCCTGTACTTTATCCCTCCTACTTTCAAAATTTAGAAGTGTGTGGTCCAACCAATACTGTGAAAAGCTTTCTGTAAGTCTGCAAGTGCTGTAAATGTAGGTTTGCCTTTATTCAATTTATCTCCTAAGATAAGACATCACGTATAATTCAGCGGCAAAACTAAATTCACGACACAAGCATATAAATATCATCCAAACATACAACAGTGACACATTTTTTAATTACTTCTCATTCCGTACCCCTAAAAATAGAGCGTTTTGTTGGCGTAATGACCCATGGACGAGTGAGGTCTTTGTCAGCCAAATGCCAGGCCAGCTGGAAGTGGAACAAAGGGAGTCCCAGTTGGGAACATTTCGGAGGGGCTCACCAGTTCCAGCATTTGCCTTACAACCGAGGGAAACCACCCAAAGTTATAGGAGTGATGTTCAAGCTGCGCGCTGCAAGATTTGCGTTATTAGCAGTCATGACTTGCTGTTAGGCGTCGGTACTGGTGTGGAAGTAGGCTTGAACCACAAGCATAAATGTGCCATTACAGATGCAGACAGTCAACATGAATCTGGACAAGGTGAGCAGGGCTTTGCCCGAAAATTTGTTTTATCAAACCAACATCACTAGTGCTGCTGCTCATCGCAAGTATCGACGCATTAAAGGAATTACGGAGAAGTCCTCTTTTCGCATATGGGTTGAAGAACATGATTCGAAGTTCGACTCAATTGGCGGTTTGGGAACTGCTCCTGATGACAATTGCGCCACCAATTGTTGAAGAATTTACTGTTGCCATGGCTGAGAATGCTAGACGCAATGTACGATCTTCAAGCAGTGCACGGGCTGTGTCACGATAGCTGAACAGTCCATGGCCCACCCCTCGGAAAGACTGCTTCGGCAATATGTGATCCCTGCTCTACGAGAGAGAGGTGCTTTCGGCTCAGCCGTTTTGATGCGCGATGGAGCCCCACCTCACACTGCTCGTGAGGTTAAGAAGGCCGATCATTGACAGATCGTTCCAACAGATCAAGTCAATAACGCGTTGACTCACCTCTGGCCCCTATGACAGCCGATCAGCGGGGCTCAGTTCAAAGAGGGACTCATCACTGGAGACCACTCTACTCCAGTCAATGAGATTTCAGACCGAAGACGTGTCTGGAGAGTCCCAGACAGCGGTGGGATACCAACCTGACTGTCGCCCCCGATACTGCCGGACAACCCGTAGTGATAGCCGGGGGTGCCATTCCATTACATAGCCGGACCACTTCCGTTGTCATCCGCAACACCCTTACACCACAGCGGTACGTCGACGATATTCCTCACTCTCCTTTGTTGTCCTTCATGGCAAATCATTCTGAGCTTACATTTCAGAAAGATAATGCCGGCTGCACATGGCGAGAGTTTCTACTGTTTGTCTTCGTGCTTCTCAAAGACTACTTTGGCCAGCAAGGTTGCTGAATCTCTCCCCCGTTCAGAGCACTATGGGCGGGGCTCTTCAACTATTTCGGGATTTTGACGACCTAAGGAGCCATCGACAAAATTTGGAATGTTATCCTTTAGGAGGACATCCACCAACTCTGTCAATCAGAATAACTGTTTGTGTAAGAGCGAGAGGTGGACCAAAGCGTTATTGACTTGATCAGTTTGTGAAGCTCTGTCTCTCCAATAAATTATACAAAATGGTTCAAATGGCTCTGAGCACTATGGGACTTAACATCTGAGGTCATCAGTCCCCTAGAACTTAGAACTACTTAAACCTAACTAACCTAAGGACATCACACACACCCATGCCCGAGGCAGCATTCGAACCTGCGACCGTAGCGGTTGTGCGGTTCCAGACCGAAGCGCCTAGAACCGCTCGGCCACATGGCCGGCAATAAATTATCCAATTTTCCTGAAATTGTAATAATTTTTTGTCTTAGATTATACTTTGTTGAATCTCACTTACACAGGTTGAAATGATTTTTGTAATAAAATAAGAGAAATCAAAGCTCGAAAAAAATATGTGTTAGTTTTTCCAGCGCGGTTCGAGACTGGAACGTTGGAGAAATAAATTGGTTCAATAAAGCCTCTGCCAGGCACTGAACTGTGCATTACAGAGTAGTCGTGTAGCTGTAGATGATTATCTCAGATACCGGTGATTACGTTAAATAGTTACAAACGGTCCGTCCTTAACAACGCTTGGAAACTTCTAAAGGTAATTTTTTACGAACTTTTAAAAGAGTTTCGTCGTACTGCTTTAGGAAAATGACGTTTGGTCACTGACCTTCAGACCCTTAAAGCATGAAGGAACTCAAAACGGGCAGAGCAGTTGTCGTTAGCGAATATCATTATGTTTAAGTACGGAATAACTGAATGGCAACGGAATGAGAACAGTTTCCCTTCGGGAGCTGGGCGGTTACCGGTAGAGCACATTCGTCTGTCGGATCATACTGGGCGCTGAATCGAAAGTTGCACGATACTGAGGAAACAATGAGAGCGACAGAGCACGCCGGCAGCGCAGTGGGAGACAGCCTCGGCGGCTGAGGAGAGGAGAGGAGAGGAGAGGGCGGCAGACTGGAGGAGTCCCTTAAATGGGCGCCGGTCCTTCTGGAGGCCGCAAGAGGCGGCGCGTGCTGTAGTGGCCGCCGCCGCCGCGGCTGCAGCGTAGGCAGTAGGCTGGGGGCAGGGGGCGGCAGCGGGTCGTGGCTGAGCCCGAGGCCGGGGGGCGGGGGGCGGGGTTCGATTTCCGATGGCTGCTGACTGCGCCTTCTCCTGCCGCCTCGCCGCTGAGTCGGCGTCACCTCTGAGAGCGCCGGCAACCAGCCCCCGACTGCTTGCTTTCACCCGCCCAAATAACAGAACAAGTAGTCCCAACGATGGTCCCGCTCTGAAGACACCTGGGGGTGTCCTCGCAGCCGCAAGGCCGAATGTCGTCGATGTCTCCGCTCTGGTAGTTCCCACTCTGCATAAAGGGAGAAAACATTTCACAGTGCAACTTCCCTGCCGGCCACGGTGGCCGAGCGGCTCTAGGCGCTTCAGTCTGGAACCGCGCGACTGCTACAGTCGCACGTTCGAATCCTGCCTCGGGCTTGGATGTGTGTGATGTCCTTAGGTTAGTTAGGTTTAAGTAATTCTAAGTTCTAGGGGACTGATGACCTCAGATGTTAAGTCCCATAGTGCTTAGAGCCATTTCAACAATCATTTGCAACTTCCCGAGCCTTAGTTTAGATACTGGCTTTAGAACATTACAGTTCAGTTTTTAATGCAAACACCTCATTTCATTCATTTGTGGCTGTCGAAGTTGTGAATATTTTATCCATAAAGGACGGCATTGCAAGGGTTGCGACAGTTGATAAATACAAATGACATAGGTTTCTGAGTCAGCCACTTCTTTATTTTGCCACTACACGTTTCAATGGTTCACACCACTATCCTCAGGTTAAGAATTGTTTATTTATATAGCTGGCGTGGGTGAAGAGTACAGACATAGTTTCACAGTAGCAGACCAAGGGCAATGTAGGTTATATTGCGTCTTTTGCTGATGGTTAAAGCTGTTTATTTAGAAACGTCACTTTTAAATTAATGTATTTCAACCTCAAAAATGCCTTTTATAAACAAACAATTTTTGTCATTAGCAAAAGACGCAACATAGCCTACACTGCCCTTGGTCAGCAACTGTGAAAAGATGTATGTGCTCTTCACCAACAGCATCTATGTAAATAAACAATTCTTCACTTGAAGATGATGATGTGAATCATCGAAACGCGTAGTGGCGAAGTAAATACGCGACTGATACAGAAAACTGTTTTATTTGTTTGTACAAATTGTGTACTAACGCTTTGTCAGATGAGAGAGAGTGCTCTGATATGACGTTATCAAATAATTTGTACAGCTTCAAATTAATGAAATGACCTGTTTACTTTGAAAATGGAGCTAAAATACTTCAAGCCGGTATGAAAATTAAGTATCTAAAGTTGCACGGTGAAATGTTTTTCTTTTGTACAATGACTACTGCACCTACGGACCAAGCACATTCCCATTCACCTTATGATTCGATGCCTCGTAGACGACTGGAACGCTTCTAGCCGAAAGTAACGCGTAGTTCAACATAATTTTCGAATAAATAAACTAGCTACTTCGCTCATAATTTGCGTTAAGGAGAAACAAAGTGAAGAAGAAAGGTACGAAGAGAATAAAAAAGGATAACAGCAATATGTTGAATAGCAAGATTATAAGAAAGAACAGAATGTATACAATGAAACATTTTTACTATGTAAGAAGCAATATTATTCTCGACATCCAACACAAGAGAGAAACTGGAAGCAGGCTATCCGATAACAAGAGATCGAGTATTCCTATGGTTTGGAGTAAGAAGTTTCTGAAACTGCGAAGGTAAGAATCGATACGTGAGAAAATCTGGAAATTAGTCTTTGAAATTCGGTGTCATAAATGGAAGTTATAATTACTTGAACAAACATTACTACGAAACGAAGGGGCAGTGGAAAAAATAATAAGCAATAAAGAGGAAAATTATGAGGCTGGAGAAACGTTAGATTACGTGAAATAAACTATTCAGTGATTGGCTAGGGTAAAATGCATAGACGACACTGTCAACACAATATAGGAATAGATGTAGGAAGTTTCCAATAACGGTCAGTAAATGCAACTAACGAAAATTAAAATCAGTATTACTACACTAGTACTCGATTTACTGCTCAATGTCACTGAGTGAGGCACTCATATTCCCTAATACAGGGTGTCCCACTCTCATGGAGCCCCAGGGTTCAAATGGTTCAAATGGCTCTGAGCACTATGGGTCTTAACTTCTAAGGTCACCAGCCCCCTAGAACTTAGAACTACTTAAGCCTAACTAACCTAAGGACAGCACACACATCCATGCCCGAGGCAGGATTTGAACCTGCGACCGTAGCGGTCGCGCGGTTCCAGACTGTAGCGCCTAGAACCGCTCGGCCGAGCCCCAGGGAAAATTTTACAAAGCTCTTAATGAAAGACAATATGAAAACAAACTTGAATACGGCATACCTTCATGGTTGAGAAATGATGGTATATCACAAGAGATGCTGGAAATGGCTTCCTCCATCTGTACACACAACAGCTCAACATGGCACTGCATGTTCCCATGGCTGTTGCTAAATGAGTACTGGATTTCATGGCGGGCGTACCCACGTAGCTCGTCGACGTGGTAGCGTCTTTGAAATGTAGCAGCAGCGAGGTTCTGCGAGCTGTGCGTAGGTTTCGTGTTTCAGCCTGGCTGACGGTTCGTGACGTTCCGCGCGGCTTGCTTCTTCCGGCGCACCATTGGGCCAATATTTGTTGACACTACTGTCACCACTGAAGTGTACCAGGTATTGTTTCATGGATTCTTGAACGACTTAGCTGACAAGCAACTGACAGTCGGTTGGTTCCAGAAAAATGTCGCAACATGCCACACATCTAAAGTGAGTGTGGATGCGCTGAATCATTTGTCGCTGAGAGAGTAATTTCCAAAGGATTATGGATCCCAAGGTAACGTGACATGACACCGTCCCACCCCCGACTTTATCTGTTGGGTCACATTAAAGGTAATGTGTACAAGAATAAACAAAGCGCCATCGAACAGTTACGTGAATACGACCGCCGTGAAATCCAGGCAGTCGCAACATTCACGAACGTGCAGCGCCGTACTGAACTATTTATGCGGATTGGTGGGACGGGGGGGAGGGGGGGTGTCACTTACAGCACCTCTTGTGATGTACCCTCATTTCTCAGCCAAAAATAGACATGTCATGTACAATTTTGCTTTCATATCATCTGTTATTAAGATTTACTTGAAATATGGCGTTTTGTTGTAATAAAATTACGAGATGCGTCATATTAGTGGTTAAAGAATTGCCATAATCCGTTATTTGCACAATGTAACTTGTATGTTATAAAAGGGCCTCCCGTCGGGTAGATCGTTCGCCGGGTGCAAGTCTTTCGATTAGACGCCACTTCGGCGACTTGCGCGTCGATGGGGATGAAATGGTGATGATTAAGAAAACACAACACCCAGTCCCTGAAAGAAGAAAATCTCCGACCCAGCCGGGAATCGAACGCGGTTCCTTAGAATTGCCACTCTTTCGCGTTGACCACTCAGCTACCGGGGACGGACAGTATAGTGGTTGAAGGCTTGGTGTTATAGACGCAAGCAGAGTTGGTTCGCTTCCAGCAGTATACAACAACTTTTTTATTCAGCTTCACTTTTTCTAAAGGGGTCTGGAAATTTCTTATTAATTTATGTATGTTCTGTAATATTCGACGATATGTAAATGTAAGACTCCTCTCTGGGGAGTCAGTTTGTTCGATTTTGTGAACATGTTATGGAACATGTACCAATGAAATGGAAGATTGCTTTGCGCGTCACTGCCTGATTCAATAGCAGGTCAGACTGTTGTAAATTTGTACCGCACTATGTGTAATGGAACTGCATAAGCTGACGTCCTTACTGACTGGGACTGGCCATGCAACTTTCTTCTCTGCCTTATAACATGTTTATAGGTATTCGGCTTTTCAACATAATAACATGTCTAGAATATGAACAAGGGAGGAGATGTGCGTTTTAACATAGCTAAAGTTGAAATTTCCCCGGGCCCTTTAAACAAAAACACTCGTTATTTACGCATTTAATGCAGATTCCACAATACACGTTATTCCATCTATTTCTGTCCTCCTCACTACGCGAGAGTGTGCACTTTCGTCAACATGTATTACTCTTAGATAAGGTTTCTACTTACAAATATGAAGAGCTTTATTTAGAGGGACGATAGTTCCACGATGACTATGAATTTTTGGCGGGGTTAACCTGCCCTCCGTCATCGGCAAAAACTCGCATACGATTACCAACTATACGCAGTAAGACGGCTGCGATGACCACGCATGAGGTTGGCGGAAGGAGCGAACAGGAAGTAGTGCATATTTCTTGATGTGTAATGTGATTATGATGATAAATCTCTCTAACAAAAAAGTGAAAATAAAAAGAAAATTTAGCGCAAAATTGGGATAATCTAAATGTTATATGGTATCATTGCGTTAAGCTTTAAGTACCAGTGCTTGACTTACACAATGACGATTTCCACCGGTTTATTCTAAATGTTTCTTTGCACAATTTTAATTTTCTGTACATTTTTCGTATCTATGACACCAATAAGCTTTATTTTTTATTTCAACTTAGTGTTGTGTTTGTGATGTCATGCATGAGTATAGAATGAAAGAAAGGGAGAAAGTGAAGTTCTCTGTTGTCATGCGTTTCACTGTTTCCGCTTAACGCTAAGGATGCTGGTGAAATTAATGTCTCCGTTACACGGACGGGTTGGCGTGAAGGGGTGGGAAGAACCCTCATTCCAGGAGACACTGCTGATAGATTAGGGATACTGTTCACGACGTCGGTGCACCGTGTTATCACAGGCCCTATTCCACCACCGTTCTCCCCTTGCCAACCAGATTCGACAAAAATTTCTTCAAATACAATGATATATATGGGTCGTTCCGAAAGTATTTGTTCAGTTTGATACAGGACGTAGTGAACATCAAAACAAGTATGGTCAGTGAAGGTACATGTTGTCCCTGACAGCAATTCCTGAAGCTAGGGTGACTTCCGCAGAAGGAAGTTTAGCGTGCTAACGACAGCAGTGACATTCAAAGGAAATGCTGCAATGCGCGGCCATTCGCCAGTTTGCACGCAGTACATTGTCGGACCATTGACTGTTATGTCCGTACGAAGATTCCTGGCATGTCCTTAATGGCAGTCCTAGCGACGAGGTTTTCTTCCACAACGTTCGTACACCCGATTCTTCACATGCCCCAAGAGGAAGAAATCCAGACATATGAGATCACGTGGTCTGGCTCCTTCGATTCACGAAGGTGGTTCTCAGATGGTTCCTCACATCAACGCTGAAATGGGCTGGCGCCCCATCACACTGGAAGTACTTTCTTTGCCTGACATTCGGAGGTACATCCATCCAGTGCTGCCAACCATCTGTACAAAGAGCAGTCAGCGACACTGAAACAAAATGTGTAATGTTTACATGGCTGGCTCTGAGCACTATGGGACTTAACAGCTGTGGTCATCAGTCCCCTAGAACTTAGAACTACTTAAACCTAACTAACCTAAGGACATCACACACATCCATGCCCGAGGCAGGATTCGAACCTGCGACCGTAGCAGTCGCGCGGTTCCGGACTGCGCGCCTAGAACCGCGAGACCACCGCGGCCGGCAATGTTTACATAAGGTGACGTTCAACAGCAATAAAGAATTTTATGAAATGCATTTTAACCAACATATGTTTACCTGTCCCATTAGACATATACCAGTTTCGGTTATGAACCATAATCGAGGATGCCTATCAACATCAGCATTAAAAAATTATGAAAGTATGAAGAATACATAAATGCTAAAACTCGACAACTTTATGGGCGAAAAATTCCATTTGTATACTTACAAGGTGCAACAGATTAATCAAAAGCATCCCAATACCTTTGAAGCCGAACAATGTCGACATTATAAAGTGAAATTGTACAAACACTTGACTTAGTTTGTCGTTCAATACTCTCAGTCATATCTCGTGTTAAATAGACAGATATCACCGGAAAAACAAGAGGAACAGTTACTGGAAGAATCCCTCGACAGTCACGCTATATCAAAGATAGTACATCTGTACTGCATAGGTAACATAACAACATACTTTTTCATCAGTGGTAAAGTGAAGGAACAGAATATCTTTATCAACATCTTTGGCTGAACGTAAACAAAAACAGAAGCATTAATACTGAAAGTTACAGTAAAAAACAGTCGCAAGATAAAAGTGGAACCACGTATCAGTGAAAAACAGAAATGTTTACAACAAATGGGTACAACTGGTTCAGGGTGCAGAACAAATTACATAATAAAAGCAATAATGTTAATCTAAAGTGCAACATCGAATTTCCAGTGGCACTTCACTTGCAGGAACACCCTTTATGCAATAATACATGTCAGACAGTGTATAAATTCAGAAAGATTAGGCTCTTTTTTAACTAAATGATAATTTTCAAAAGAAGCTGTATCTGAAATATTAATCTAAAATAAACAGTGGTATGCAATTGTGAACATCGTTTCAAGATGATCAGTCATATAGTTCCAGGTAATGTAATAACAAACTTCAATATGTAATTATCTAGTGACAGAAGATGAACATCAAATAAGTAGTGATTATCAAGTGAGGACATGTAAAACTAATGACATAAGTGGTTCTTAGGAAGCTATTAATCCAGATACGGGAAATAACTGTTATATTAACAAACGTTAGTGGATAAAAACAATGAGTTGCTCGGTATAGTCTGGATATGATGGAGTTTGGTACTGAATATGTCACACCTAGTATTCATGTAGTTCATTGTTATTTACCTCTCATCAGTAAGGCAATTAAGGACACGGTGGGCTCTCATTTGAGGAAGTTGCTTTATGTGTTGTCAAAAGAGGCTGTATCTAACATATGTGTTTTATTCATGTATCATATATATTTGTTATGGGATTAGAATGTTAACTATGCACCATATACGATATGTTGTATTCTAAATATGCCCTGATATACTTTTCCAAGGTTCAAAACCAACTCTGAAATAGTTAAAGTGTTATTGTATTATACACTAATGTCACCTATAACCAGTATTAGTCATATGTAATCTGAGTGGGTTCATCTCTGTTACCCTGTTATTTTGAAGTAGGTAGAAGTATCATGATTAGATCATTTTTAGACATGGATTGTTTTAATGTCCACAACTTTTCAATGATATGTTATATGGCAGTAGGCTGTTTCTACATTGGCAACCAAGAAGCTGATGTCAATAGTGTGTCATGATCATTACTGTTCTGTTTATCCATCACATTTAATATCGATGATGTATAACCTGATGTCTAGGTGGTTTTTGTTTATGTTGAGTCAAACATGTCGCTAAAGATGTTCTGTTCCTTCAATTTACCACTAATGCAAAAGTATGTCCGTATGTTGTCCATGTAGTACGAATGTACTATCTTTCATATTACTTGACTGCTGAGTGATTCTTCCAGTAACTGTTCGTCGTGTTTTTCCTGTGTTTTGTTTTTCCTGTGATGTCTGTCATGAGATATGACTGTTAGTGTTCTAAGACAAATTAAGTCAGTTGTTAGTGCAGTTTCACTCGATAATTTCGATACTGTTCAGCTTCAAAGGAATATGGGGTGCCTTTGACTACTCTGTTGTACCCTGTAAGTATACAAATGGAGTTTTTCACTCATAGAGTTGTTGCTATTTTTGTATGCACTGTATTTTCATAATTTTTTAATGCTGATGTTGATAGACATCTTTGATGATGGTTAATAAAGGAAACCGATATATGAATAATGGGATGAATAAATATCTGATGGTTAAAATACATTTCATAAAAAAAACTGACACGTTAAGTTACGTCAGCACCAATAACAAAATGTTTCTTAACATTACAAGCTGACTTCGGAGGCCATATGTTTCTTAATGAAATATATTTGTTTTAGTGTTCTCTATCGCCTGCATTATATTGAACGAATAGTTTCGGAATTCGCTGTACAGCCCCATGGCACAGGAAGCGACAGTCTTCTAAGTGATTCGTTTTCCTAGTGACGCTGTTCCCACACATCCCTTGAGAGAACTATTCGTCGTAGTGTCCGGAAGTACGCCAGTGACACTGAACTTTTGAGTAACCCTAAAGGCATGCGTGCATAGCGTAAATAGTTTAGCACAGAGCTCGTGATAAGCATAAAATTGGAAAGTCGGACTCTACACTGGCATAAATTTTACACGACGACATATTCAGTGGCTGCTGAACTTCAAATAAACTTTGCATAAATATGAGAAACTTTACAAAGTTATTTGACGTTCTCTCTGCCTCTCTCCCTCTCTGTCTCTCTCTCTCTCTCTCTCTCTCTCTCTCTCTCTCTCTCTCTCTCTCTCTTTCTTACCTTAGCTGTGCCCAGAGGTAATACAGATTTCGTGTTGAAGTCAGATGTAGCGTGTCACGGAAAGCCTGTAATCAGTGACTGAACCCAGTATTGATTACGAAAAGTGTAGCCTGGAAGACGCGCGTTTTTGAAGACAGAGCGTAGTGTTGTGCACACTTGTAAGGGAGAGACGACTTCCTCCGCCAGTGGCTCCTCTCGGCTGGAGCTGGCAGCAGCCAGCAGCAGCTCTGGCAGATAACAAGTGGCGGAGTCTGCCTCCTGAATATGCAGATGAAATTACGCGGATTTCGCCAGCCGGGACGATGCTACTTGTTTCCCGTAACACTTGATAATCTGCCGCCAGATGTATGGTTTCGAGTTCCGCTCACGGGATCAACTGCTCTTTCGCTCTCCACTCCTGCCACGCTGGAGTGTCAACAGCCCTAGGCTGGAACTTCCTATTCCGCTTTCCCTTATACATGCATGCATACTCGCACCCCACACACAGGCGCGAACAAATTACAAGTCAGATTCTAAAATGAGTAGCAATGTCTTCTATGTATCGCATATTAAATGGATTTTCGCTTCCATCCAGCATACTGACTACACCCTACAGCACTTACGTCAGACATCGACCATGTGCATTTTGCAACACATCAACGTTTTATATCTGCCAGTTGGTTATAGTGCAGCTACTCACAGAGGTCCAGTGTTGGCTGTAATTATCGTAAGGCAGCGAAATTTGGTAGATATTCTAATGCGTTAATGCAGAACTGTTCTGCGGTGGAGAAGCACTAGTTCCAATTTTGGCCGCCAGGTGCAAGTCTGGCGCTGTGAATTATTAATCACCGCTTCCACAATTTGTTCAATATGAGCACCGGAGACGTCGACGACATACCATCCAGCGCCAAATTTACACCTGGTGGCCAAAATTGGACTTATTTTTTTCCAGAGTAAACCGGTTCCGCAGTAACGCTTTAGCGTGTTAACCAGGTTTCGCTGCCACACGACGTGAGTAGCGGCATTTTAATTATAATCATCCCTTATATAGCCTTCATCGTCCTCAACATTATGCAACATCTACAATGGCTCTTTTCTTCAAATCCCATCAGTCGCGAAATGGGAACCACAGTGAAAATTAAAAATGTTTCATTTGCAACAATTAACTACACCTTCCAGCTACTTCTCTACATAGTCGCGGCTCCGATTTAGATATTTGTTGTAGCATTCTACCAAATTTCCACCACCCTTCTCCTTGAAGACGCCGCCTGTGACTTCCGCCAATTTCCTACGCTAGTCTGCAGCTCGTTGTATGTGTCACAATGCTGCACTCGTAGCCAGCGGTTCATGTAAGGGAAGAGATGAAGGTCAGAAGGAAGCAAGTCTGGGCTGTATGGTGGGTGATCAAACACTTCCCACAGAAAACGATGTTGGAGCGTCTTCGTTGTATTTGCAGCATGTGTCCGAGAATTTTCATGAAAAAGGAAACGCTTGACATTTAAGTTACGTGGACCGCATGAAATCAGGAGAAATCTCCCAGCAGCACTTTGCACTTGGTGGGAGACACTATTTTCTAGGCATGTTTAGGTGTTCACTGTGCGCTCAGAACTGAAAAGTGTGACGTGACGCGGCAGACGGCCATACTTGGAACACTGCACAACACATCAGCGAAAAGTTTCACCGGATTTTTAACTGTGCTTTTAATTTCGCGAGCAATCAAGGTTAAAAAAAACCTCTTGTCTTTTACCGCCTTAACACTGGCAAAGCAGCACCTTAGGAGCGACAATTGTCTTTAACAATAATGTGATTACTATGTAGCAAGTGTTCGACCACAAGCGAATAACAAGGAGCAAAGCTCTTGATACTGACTCGTAGTTTGAATATACAGAGTTGTAATCGTCGTCTGACCATTCCGTTGTAGGTTGTTTGTGGGCTTCCTAAATAGCATTGGGCAAAAACTGTACGGAATCACTGAACAAAGCCATGGTCGGTTTCATTCCATTCCTTGTGAGTCAGTTTCTAACGACATTCTGTTGGCGATGTGTTAAGCACCAACTTTTCTTTTACTTGTCTTGTTCAAATTGGAGGTACGCGATCTGTAATTGTATATTTATTGGATTTAGAAAACATCCTTTATTGGTTAAGATCGCAATTTATTGTTTTTATTTATTACTAGTTTGGGCTAACTTTGTTAGAAAACATCAAATCTCAGCATATTTTGTGTGTGTGTGTGTGTGTGTGTGTGTGTGTGTGTGTGTGTGTGTATGTGTGTGTGTGCGTCTGTGTTTTTGTGTGTGCGCGCGCGCTCGCGTATATACCATCACCAACCGGAAGGACACGTCGTCGTAACGTCTGTGCAAACTGCTTAGCTCAACATTGTTCTATATATATATATATATATATATATATATATATATATATATATATATATATAATGATAAAACATTTTAATGTAAAATCACCTAAGAGTAGGAGATCGTCACGTCCACTGTGTAATAACATTATACCAGATAATCTCCACATGTGACGAGTGAGATCACAATTAATACACTACGTTACTCTAGAGTCATAGCATCAGAAAACAAGTGGATATGACATCCTTATAAATCTGAGTGGAAATTATGTTTGTTTTGTGATGCTGTGTCTGTAGAATAACGCATTGTGTTAACTGTGATCTCACTCTGCACATGTCAAGGTTATCTGATCTAATGTTACTACATAGTGCCTGCGACAATCTCGTAGTCCTGAGTGACCTTACATTAATGTTTCATTGAGGTGTGTAATAAGATTAAGTTATATAGCTTGCACAAAGTTTATGACTGTGTGTTCTACCGACTGGTTCAAATGGTTCAAATGGCTCTGAGCACTATGGGACTTAACTTCTAAGGTCATCAGTCCCCTAGAACTTAGAACTACTTAAACCTAACTAACCTAAGGACATCACACACATCCGTGCCCGAGGCAGGATTCGAACCTGCGACCCTAGCGGCCGCGCGGTTCCAGACTGTAGCGCCTTTAACCGCTTGGCACTGACTGGTGATTGGACACGTACAAAAATCCTCTAATCTGAAGATGGCTAACAACTATACCCAAAATTAGTACTCAGTAAAAATAATAAATTCCAATCTTGACTTTGGTTTCTTTCTGAATGCAGTAAATGTAACCAACATTCCTGCCAACCTTTTAAGATGTCGAACATCAGCGTTAGACATGAGCTCAACACTGGATAACTGGGCACTTGAGCATCACTGGGTTCAGCTGCAACAGCAGCTTTATGGTCACTGTCAACAGCAACACCATTACAACCACAGCCACCATCGCCAACACAATCACCACAACGACCGCTACCACCGCCAGTAACAGCTATGTCACAACCACCAGCACCACCACCATCAGCATCTGCACCAACACCACTGCCGCCATCATATTCCTACCTCTATCCTCACTATTGGGCATCCAACACCATCAGCAGCAGCAGTAACAGCTATTTTAGTACACGTGTCACACCACTTCCACACGATCACTGCATCTGTCACCAACTCAGCCTTTGTCCAGATATCTTCCAAAAGCTGCAGCTATAGTTATCACCAACATTGTCAGATGATGTCGAGTTCTAAAAAACAAACCAAAATAGCTTTATCAGAAATTCCAGTACAATGCTGACAACTAATATCCTTATCATTTCTTCTTTCTGTCACCTCATATCGAACAAGTTGGTACTATTTCCAGACTCTAGACTCGTATTGAGGACAACTGGTGTTAAAATAACCGTTTCTCACATGCATATTTACCTGCTCAATGGCTTCAGATATTTCAACTGTTCTCGGATTAATATTCGTATATCCAGAATTTTCTGGTTATATTTCGTAATGCAGTACACTTTTCTTTTCGTTCACGAATATATTCCTTTTCATTTTATCAGCAATTCTTTTGGCCATTGTTAAGAACATTTGAGTCCCTGGACAGTTTTTCACTTTAAGTAAGAACGTTACTTGGAAACAATAAACAAGAGAACAAACAGACAATAGCTGGCACACATTTTCACTCTTCGCCATTGCTTCCGCGTAAAGTTCCTATGCAGCTGACATCTATAGTTCCTTCCCTTTCCTGTCCTCTCTCCCCTGTCCACCTTCAGTTTACGTAGTAGCCGTGGTAGTTTACTGTAGAACCAATACAGTTGGCTCTCTTGAGTGCTGTTGATGCTAGTACAGCCTCATCGATCCTGAAATAACACTGGTGTATGTCAACTCTACGGATTCACCGTGTGGTAGCTACTGCCTAGCATGTGCAATGCACGTGTGTCCACCGCCGCAATGTGTCTTGCAGACCAACACGCCGGAGCATGTGCAGGACACGTGCTTCCTCTTGTCGCCACACGTGGTCACCACATGCGTACTCTCTACCCATAATTCATCGAAACCTTGATATAAGTTAACGACTAAATCAATCAAGCCTTAGAAAATATCGCTGCACAGTGACTTCTCCCATTTAAAAAATGAATGAGTCGATGGCGCTGAAGTCAGTGAAGATTCTATGACATAAAATTATATCAGCACAGAACTTTCAGCTGCCCTACACCTGCAATGTAATGAATATACAGTGACAATTAAAAATTTTTGCCATATCAGAACTTGAATCGCATTAGCATTAGGCCCGGTCTAAGGCGCTGCAGTCATGGACTGTGCGGCTGATCGCGGCGGAGGTTCGTGTCCTCCCTCTGGCATGGGTGTGTGTGTTTGTCCTTAGGATAATTTAGGTTAAATAGTGTCTAAGCTTTGGGACTGATGACCTTAGCAGTTAAGTCCCATAAGATTTCACACACAACAGCATTAGGCCATCTCAGCCCACCGTCCAGTGGTGCCACTCCCACATACTCCATGGGGGACCCTGGGCCAGTAGTGTTTGGAAATCGTAGATGGAGACATCTGTGGCAACGGCGTTTTAAGTCAGACCTGGACACGTGCTTAGATAGCTCAATGGTTAAGGCAGTTGCTGGCGAAAAGCAGGAAATCAGGATTCCACTTCCGGGCTGGCACAAATTTCAGTTCTCACTGCATATTCTCTCAATAAGCATTGTTTCCTGGTACGTACTAACTCGACGAAGAGCATAAATTTAGGTAGTAATACATTTACCGTTGAGATAACATCACTGAAGTGATTAATCTGGTTAGCTTTTAAGCTGGACCGCTTTGGAAATGCGCTGGCGAAGTTTTCAGATCGATGCAATTCCTTGAAACACTAATAGAAAGTCGTTGGAAGTAGGTAAAAAGTATTTACCCTAGACTTGAACCACTTTTCAGTGTATCAGTGAATTAACTCACTATCCACAAGAAATTTGCTTCTGAAGCAAGAAAGGCGGGGAAGAATAAGAACAAGGGGAAGGACTGAAGGATGCTAAAATGAGAAGGGGTGGGGGAGAAGTATGAAAGGAAGCAAGGCAAACAAGCAACAGCAACAAAAGTGTAAATACACTGCTCAAATCAACTAGGGGAACATGGCTTTAGGCATTTTCCACAATGCATTGAGCAATAATTAAGGAGTTTACATCTTTATCTTAAAACAAATTAAATACACAGCAAAACATTATCACACCCTCGTTCATTTACATAACAAGAAATGCCCGATAGGTGCTGGAATCAAAGTGGAAACAATCATTCATTCTGTCTTCCTCGGTGCTTTTCATCGGACTTTGAGAGCGTCAGTAACGTTTATGGCCGGCCGGGGTGGCCGAGCGGTTCTAAGCGCTTCCGTCTGGAACCGCGCGACCGCTACAGTCGCAGGTTCGAATCCTGCATCGGGCATGGATGTGTGTGATGTCCTTAGGTTAGTTAGGTTTAAGTAGTTCTAAGTTCTATGGGACTGATGTCCTCTGAAGTTAAGTCCCATAGTGCTTAGAACCATTTGAACCATTTTTTAACGTTTATGCCCTCCGTGAGCGTTTATCACGGCCTGACTCCTACGTGACGTATATAACTCCAAGCATACGGAGGTCAAATCGTGGTATGCATTCGCACTCTTTAGTGAGAGCCTTCGAGAGTTCTTGGAGAGACTAGTGGAACATGACGATCACTAACACGTCTGTCAAGCGTGTCACACGTGTGCTCGATGAGGTCGCTATCGGGCTTCACCGCTGACTATTCCATTGCTTCAGCACACAGGATTCGAAAAACATCCCTTGTGACGCTTCCCACAGAGACTCTGGCATTATCGGGCATCAGAATGAATTCGGAACCACCACTGTATGCAGCAGTCTCTACATGATCCAATACGATCTGTTCGATGTACTGCCTGGAGGAAAGGCGAACATGGACAGCGACAGATCAGCACGGCTGTCAACATTAATGCCTCCCCACACCATCATTGAGTCTTAGCCGAATTTATCGATTTCTGGACAACATTCGGCAGGTACCGCTCACCACGGCGACTTCATACACGAAAATGGCAGTTACCTTTCGTCAAAGGAAGTTTGGACTCGTCTGTGAATAACAAGCTTCGCAAATGACGAAGTTCGTAATTCACATGGGAACGGCAGAACGGAACGCGAGCTGTGAGATGATGTGTCAAGCAGGTTACTTGTACAGGACGCCTGAGTCGTAAGGTCATTTCTCGTAACCTTCCATTTCGGTCTGATCGTGAAGAGCGCCAGACGTGCTTCACGTCCCTGCAGGTACAAGCCTTGCAATGAGCTGGCGCTTAAACGGAACGTTCCCCTGCTCATGATTTGCAAACGCAACACTCTCCGGCGGCAGATGTCGGCTGTATCTAGCTCGCAAATCACAGCGTGTTTTAAGGAAAATGGACGGGCGTAAAATTCGTGCTTTATCTCTGATAAAATACGCATTTCCTTCCTTGTTCATATGCTAGTCATAATTTTATGTCTGCAGTGTACAAAAATAAAAACTTCAATATCTGGGACATGTTATAAGGCAGAAAAAAAGTTACATGTCCAGTCCAGTCAGTAAGGACACTAGGTTATAAAATTTGCACTAGAAACAGTGCCGTACAAATGTACAGTAGTTTTATTTGCGAATGAATCACGCAGTGATTTAGAGAGCAATCTTACAATGGCGCGTGTCTCCTGACATGTTCACAAAATCAAACAAACTTCTCAGAAAGACCCATATATTTACCTAACATCAAGTAGTTACATTAAGTCAATAAGAAAGTCCCAGAACCTTTTACAACACATGAGGGTGAAAAAACAAATATCTGCATACAGCAGGAGGTGAACCAACAACGCTTTCCTCCCTAACTGCAAACCTATATCAAATCAAATGGTTCAAATGGCTCTGTGCACTATGGGACCTAACCTCTGAAATCATCAGTCCCCTAGAACTTAGAACTACTTAAACCTAACTAACCTAAGGACCTCACGCACATCCATGCCCGAGGCAGGATTCGACCTGCGACCGTAGCGGTCGCGCGGTTCCAGACTGTAGCGCCTAGAACCGCTCGGCCACTACGGCCGACTGCAAACCTATATCCACTACATTACAACGAACATGTGAAACTTGCAACACTGTTTTGAATATTACGGCCTTCTGAAGCCTTTAAATGCCTATGTATTATTAACTGGGATTTAATTACAAGAAATCGTATCAAGACAAATGCGTTTTTCCATATCTTCGGTGTGCCGTTGCGTTAAAAGAGTACGCTTGCATAACACGCAAGTTACAACGTGAAAATAGGTAAATATGGAAATTCAGTACTTTAACCACTAATACGACGCTTGCCGTCATTTTACTACAACAAATCGTACCAATAACGACACATTTTCGAGAGTTCCTGAATGTGCTTGTGCTCTGAAACAGCATATATTTGTAGAACGTAAGTTATAAGATAAATTTACGTGCTTCAGCTTAAAATTATGATATCTGACATGGCGTTTCCCAAGCTCTGATTGTCGCGTAGAGCACGATCTTGCATCTCATTGACCACGTTCCTCTCCGTGAAGCAAAAATCTGTCTTACCCTACCATTCACTCTGTGGAATGCTATGGAAAGTGAAGTTCCATTCTGAGACGTAACATCACTCGAACCTACGCTCGTCCGCGAATGCCTACTCGTCCCTCCTGAGGACGGCTTAACACTTCTGTCATCTGCAAAGAGAATAATGGTGGTGGCTCCATAATGGTGTGGACTGTGTTTACATGGAATATACTATGCCCTCTGGTCCGAATGAACTTGTCATTGACTGGAAATGGTGATGTTCGGCTACTTGGGGAGCATTTGCGCCATTTGTGGACTTCATATAGCCAAAAAACGATAATTTTTGTGGATTACAATGCACCACCTGCCATGTACAATGAGGTGACAAAAGTCATGGCATACCTCCCAGTACCGTGTCGGACCTCCTTTTGCCCGGCGTAGTTCAGAAACTCCAGGTGGCATGGACTCAACAAGTCGTTGTAAGCCCCCTGCAGAAATATTGCGCCATGCCGCCTCTATAGCCGTCCATAACTGCGAAGATGTTGCCGATGCAGGATTTTGTGCACGAACTGCCATCTCATTTATGTCCCATGCCGGGTAACATGGATGGTCAAACCATTTACTAGAACTTTCCAGACTAGTCTTTAAACTGGTCACGAACAACTGTGGCCTGCCGACACGGTGCATTGTTATCCATAAAAATTATCGTTTTTTGGGTACATTAAGTCCACAAATGCCTGCAAATGATCTCCAAGTAGCCGAACATTACCATTTCCAGCTAATGACAAGTTCATTTGGACCAGAGAACACAATCTATTCCCTGTAAAAACAGCTCACACCACATGGAACCGTCACCAGCTTGCACAGTGCCTTTTTGACAATCTGCGTCGCCGGCCGTTGTGGCCGAGCGATTCTAGGCGCTTCAGTCTGGAACCGCGCTACCGCTACGGTCACAGGTTCGAATCCTGCCTCGGGTGTGGATGTGTGTGATGTCCTTAGGTTAGTTAGGTTTAAGTGGTTCTAAGTTCTAGGGCACTGATGACCTCAGATGTCAAGTCCAATAGTGCTCAGAGCCATTTGAACCATTTGAACAACTTGCGACCACGGCTTCGTGGGGTTTGCGCCGCACTCGAACCCAACCATCAGCTCCTGCCAACTGAAATCGGGACTTTTCCAGACGTCTTTGGTCCAACCGATATGGTCGCGAGGGCAGGTGAGGCCCTGCAGGCAATGTCGTCTGCTGCCACAGCCCATTAACGTCAAATTTCGCCGCACTATCCTGACGGATACGTTCGTCGCACGTCCCACACTGTTTTCTGCCGTTATTTGAGGTAGTGTTGCTTGTCTGTTAGCACCGACAACTATGCAAATGCTCATGCTCTCGGTCGTTAAGTGAAGGCCGATGACCACTGTGCTGTCAGTGGCGATAGGTATGCCTGAAATTTGGTGTTCTCGGTACTCTCTTGACAGTGTGGATCGCAAAATATTGAATTCTCTAACCATTACCAAAATGGACTCTCCCATATGTGTAGCTCCAACTAGCAATACCGCGCTCAGAGACCGTTAATTCCATTTGCGCGTGCATAACCACGTCGGAAACCTTTTCACATGAACCACCTGAGCGAAATGACAATTGAAGGGTTTGGTGCAAGAAAGAGGCTACTCCACTTTTTCCAGTTTGTAGCAAATTTAAAAAAAAAACTCTTTAAAAATTCAGTTTTCACCAAAACGAAAAAGTTGTCAGCCTTATTTTAGGCTATGGAGTATCTAATACTACTGACGAGATTACACACAAGTGCATGCACTCTGGTACGGGCAATAGGGTTTTAAATTTTGGAGCTGCCTCCGTTTTGCCCCAAAGTGAATGAAAAATTCTTTGTAGGGCCATTTTCATCATAATTAACCATATTTCAGTTAAAAAAACATTTACTAATAAAGAAAGTACGACATTATTGGCATAATACATTAGTTCTACAGTTCTTCTTCAGTCTTCTAGCTCCGCTTCAGTCACCTCAGGATCTTTTGAGGCATCTGACGTCAACTGGTCGTAAAACCACATTTCGTTTTGCCCAACACACTTTCTGGCCAGCTCTTTGACATCTTTAAACTTTTGGCCTTTAACCGGTAGGAGACAATCATAAGCTTGATGAAGGTGGTCCATTGTTATGAGACTCGCAGGTCCTTGGTTGCAAATTTGCGCATTATCGAAGACAGTCATCCCTACGGCCGCACTACATTGAATGACCCTTTTACCGATGTATGGCTGTTCATAGAGGAATATTTTGTACTTAGTGATTAAATATTTTCCTCTTTTCTTGTTCGATAATGATACGTAAGGGTTCTTTACAAAAAAATTTCTTGAACGTGTCAACAAAGTGGAAAATAAATCTCTGGTCCACTTCCGCGTCATGAAACGTGCGATGTTTACACCAGTCTGCTGAACAATACGTAACACAACGTGCTTCCTGCTATTGTTTGGGGGAAGAACGAGGGCCGGCCAGGGTGACCGAGCGGTTCTAGGCGCTACAGTCTGGAACCGCGCGACCGCTACGGTCACAGGTTCGAATCCTGCCTCGGGCATGGATGTGTGTGATGTCCTTAGGTTAGTTCTAGGGGACTGATGACCTCTGATGTAAAGTCCCATAGTGCTCAGAGCCATTTGACCCATTTTGAAGAACGAGGCAGCTCCAGGAGCTGCCTCTGTTTTCATGTAAACTCGGAGTACAGAAAGCTCCATCTCTTGGATTTCTCTGAAACTAGTGGGTGGAGCTACCTCTTTCTTGCAACAAACGAAGGGGCTTTTTTTATGTGATAGGATGTTCAACTCAATAGAGCCAAAAAGTGGAGCTGCCTCCTCCTTGCGCCGAACCCCTCAATTCTGCCAATGCACTGCCCTTTTATACCTAGTGTACGCGATACTACGGCCAACTGTATATGTGCATGTCGCTCTCCCAAAACTTTGTCACCTGTCATGTGTAGTGGCAGATCGATGATACAGATTGAGAAAGACGTCGGGGCAGAGGTGGATGTAGCAGGCGGTAGCGGTACCTTGCAGGAGGTGGAGCCACGGCACGCTGGAGTCGGAGTGTTGTAGGCGCGCGTAGCTGCGGGGGTGCGCCGAGTGGCGAGCCCGCAGGGTGGTGGCTCGAGAGGCGGGAGCAGGGTAGCAGGGCCGCCCTCCAGCCAGCCGCTAATTGCGCCGCACGGAGACACAGCCGGCCACTCGCGACGTCCCGCTGCAGTGCATCGCACCGAGCAGCCGTGCGGCTGCGCTCAAAAATGTCGTCTCGTACACTGAGGCGACAAAACTCTTTGGACAGCTATATGCACGTATTCAGATGTGCGATAGTATCGCGTACACAAAGTACACGAGGGCAATGCATTGGAGGAGCTCTCATTTGTACACAGGCGATTTATGTGAAAAGGTTTCCGACGTGATTATAGCCGCACGACGGGTATCAACAGACTTTGAAGTCGAAATGGTTATTGGAGCTAGACACAATGGACACCCCATTTCTCAAATCGTTAGGGAATTCAGTATTCCGAGATCCACAATGTCAAGAGTGTGCCAAGAATACCAAATTTCAGGCATTACCTCCCACCACGGACAACGCAGTGGCCGACTGCCTTCATTTGACGATCGAGAGCAGCGGCGTTTGCGTAGAGTTGTCAGAGCTAACAGACAAGCAACACTTTGTGAAATAACTGCAGAAAGCAATGTGGGGCCTATGGTGAACATATCCATTAGGACTGTGCAGTAAAATTTGGCGTTAATGGGCTATGGCGACAAATGACCGAAGCCACTATCGTCGCTAACAGCACATCACCTGCAGTGCCCCTTCTGGCCTCGTGACCATATCAGCTGGACCTTAGACGACTGGCATACTGTGCCCTAATCTGATGAGTCCCGAATTCAGTTGATAGGAGGTGATGGTAGTGTTCGACTGTGGCGGAGATCCCACGAAGCCATGGACGCAAGTCGTCAACAAGGTACTGTGCAGGCTAGTGGTGGCTCCATAATGGTGTGGGCTGTGTTTACATGGAATGGACTGGGTCCTCTGGTTCATATCAACCGATCATTGACTGGAAATGGTTACGTTCGACTGCTTGGAGAACATCTACAGCCATTCACGGACATCATGTTTCCAAACAACGATGGAATATTTATGGATGACAATGCGGCATTTCGCAGGACCATAAGTACTCTCGATTGGTTTCAATAACATCCTGGGCAGTTCGAGCGAATGATTTGGCCTCCCTGATTGCCCGACGTGAATCCCATCAAACATTTATGGGACATAATTGAGAAGTCAGTTCGTGAACAAAATGGTACACCTGGAAATCTTTCGCAATTATTGACAGCACTTTTGCAGGGCACTTCCAACGGCTTGTTGAGTCCATACCCGTCGGGTTGTTGCCCTATGCCGCGTAACGGTAAATCGCTGTGGCGTCAGAACGGATACAGGGCTTAGTGAACACAAGATTGTCGTAGTGAGACAATGTTATAACTCCCAAGTCCTCCAAAAACAAACGAAAAATATACCTATAAAGTCATCAGAGGATCAAAACAAATTCTAAATAAGATATCTGTGTGGTGCCAAAATTGGCTATTGACCCTAAATATTGAAGTGTGACGTCACCCACATGAGTGCTAAAAGAAATCCTTTAAACTTCAGTACACGGTAAATTAGGCAAATCCAAAGGCCGCAAATTCAACTAAATTCTTAGAAATTACAATTACAAACAACTTACATTGTAAAGAACACAGAAAGAATGCTGTGGGGAAGGCCAACCAAAGACTGCTTTTCATTGGCAGAACACTTAGAAGATGTAACAGATCTACTGAAGAGACTGCCTGCGATAAGCGTGTCCGCCCTCTTTTGGAGTACTGTTGCGCAATGTGGTATCCTTACCATATAGGATTAACGGAGTACATCGAGAAAGTTCAAACAAGAGCAGCACGTTTTGTATTATCGAGAAATAGACGAGAGAGTGTCACTGACACTGGCACCCTTCGATGAACCCTGTGCCAGGCACTTAAGTGTGATTTGCAGAGTATCCATGTAGATGTAGTTGTAGATGAAAAGGAGGTACCCCATGACTTTCATCACCTCAGTGTATGCGAAAATCCCAATCACATTGCTGACGCCGTAGAGAAACTGGGAAAGGCAAGGAGAACTAGGAAAGAAGATACACTAGGGAAGATCCGCTTCCGAAACATAGGCTTCGGAGCGGAAGAACTAAAGTGCTCAAAAAAACGTTTTTTGTATCACCGTCATAACTAGCAGATTTTTTTTCGTTTTTCTGTATACTTGCTGCCATATCATATTAATGGGATATAATCACTATGGACGCTCAGCTCAGTTCCGTCATGGGTCCATTACTGTTCTTGCTTTATGTTACGGTATACCATTCCGTCAGGAGAAGTGTCCTGCAGGCTAATCATATAAGAATTATTGTTAAGCCAATCAAAGAAGCATCCACAGGAAAAACAGTAATTGGTTTTGTACAAATGGATTATCCATAAACTTTGAAAAGGCGCAGATCGTCCCATTTTATAGTTTCAAAAATATGCCACCTTTTATGGATACAGTTTACCAACAAAAAGTAATTAACAAGGTAGAAACATGTAAGTTCTTAGAACGCATGTTGTTATCTTAAATTGGAAAAACCATATAGTAGACCTGCTAAAACGTTTACTATCTGCCTCTTTCCCCATAAGAATAATCACCAAGTTTCGGGACGTAGAAACTGGCAGGTTAATGTATTTAGCATATTTTAATTCACTGCGCTCCTACCGGGTAATATTCTGGGCCAGCTCCTCACTTAAGCAGAAGGTATTTATTGCACAAAAGAAAGGGATTAGACTTGTATGTGTTCACATGCGTACATCTTCTCAGCCTATGTCTAAACCACTACGAATATTAATTGCAGCGATCTACTGGATTTATTCGCTCATGAAGTTTGTTGTCAAAATTCCATTCCAGTTTGAGAGTAATATATATATATATTCATCAATACAATCCGGAAGGAAAAATTATGTGTTATTCCCTCTAGTGATTCTACTTTTGCCAGAGAAAATAACACAATATTCAGCTATACAAATCTTTGATAATCTTTCGGTTGAAACAAAATATCTGTTAGACGGCAGAAATATTTTCTTATTTAAGGTTGTTTCTCCTTAACAACTTCTACTATATCATATACGAATCGATCAATAGAAATAATTAATTACAAACTTGTAAACAGGGAGCATTTGGCTATATGTATACACTATCTGTGTCTACAATCTTTTGGTCAACTGAAACGTTCAACATCATAATGTTTATCGTGAATATGATGTATGAAACCTGGAAACAATTAACTAACTGACCTCCTGGAAATCGCTATGTATTTCCGTCTTTGAAATCGAGTTAAGAGAGGGCTTAATGCGAAGTTGCAATACATTGAAAAAAACGTTATAAAATCCAAAGTTTTAAAGGTAATGTAACTAAATGTGGCACATTTCTTAAGGAATGTTATGTGGATGCACGCATAGGTTTTCATGTTTATTGAAGCTATATGTTTTTAATTACAAACAATTGAAATTTTTTCAAGAAGAGAAGTACAAATGTTCCTTTTTTGAAAAATCTCTCATTGTATTATTGCAAAGTTTGAAACAGAATAGTGATATCTTCTTTTGCTGGATTTTTACAGCTGTCGTAGTTTCTGCGACAAAAATATACTGAATCTTAGGGCTTTTCTCTTACATAAATGTCTTACTATTGTAGTAAATGAAAATTCGTTCCTCAGAATGTTTCATATTGACTAATTGCGTGCCAAATTTAAATGTTATATTGTCAGTGGTTTGTGAGGAGAAGGTACCTAAATTTGCCAAAATGTGACTAACGGGAAACCCGAATCAAAGGTTTGACAGTGTTCGTATTAGGACTTACCTCATGTGTGTGAACTAGTCCAAACCATATATATTCTCCTCTTTACCCTCAAGCAGTCTTCTCTTTGCTTGTCCTCCTAGGTTAACCTGATTTCCAAATTGAGTAAAAGTAATTTCAGCTGCATCAATTCTCCTGTTATCAGTTGCCTTCAATATCGACAGTTTGGAGGCTCCTGGGTCAAATCTTAGACTCTGTACTCCCTGTACTCTGCCAAGATTAGCACAGGTAATTTTCACACCTGTCAGCAACTTCTTTCTTTGGAAGCGGAAATGGAATTATCACATTCTTCTTGAAGTCTGAGATTAATTCGCCTCTTTCATACAACTTGCATACCAGATGGAAGGGTTTTGTCATGGTTGACACTCCCACGACTAAGAGTAGTTCCGACGGAATGTCGTCTACACCTGGGGCCTTGCTTCGAATTTGTTCTTTCAGTGTTCTGTCAAATACTTCTCGCAGCATCATATATCCCATCTCATCTGCATCTACGTCCTCTTCCATTTCTATAATACTGCCTTCAACTGCCTTGCGTAGACCCCCTGTATACTCCTTGCACCTTTCAGCTTTCCCTTCTCTTAATGCTGGTTTTCCACCGAAGCTCTTGATATTCATGCAGCTGGTTCTCTTTTCTCGAAAGGCCTCTTTAATTTTCCTGCAGGCGGTATCTATCTTGCTACTGCGTGGAGGGTTAAAATTTAATCCAGGATATTGGCTCTGGTGAGCAGGCGCTTTGTCCCACTCTCTCTCCTCCCCTTGCCTGCCGAATACTGGCAGTGACAGTTTTTCCCACCATATGCTTTCAAAAACTCGTTTACGGTAGAGGACTGCAGCACCATTCCCCCTTTCAATTATCGAACAAACGAAAGGATGGCTGACATAGTGTTTAGTGTGTCTGGGACTGTAAAACAGTTAAGATCCTTAGACGCCAGGAAGGCACCTGGCCCAGACGGTATCCCCGTAAGATTTTATGTTGACTATGCTACAAATATAGCACCATTCTTATCCATCATATATAAGAGATCATTGAAACAGCGGAAGGTTCCACGGGACTGGAAGAAGGCCCAAGTCATAGCAATCTATAAAAAGGGTAGAAAATCGGATGCACATAATTACTGGCCAATTTCACTGACATCGATTTATTGTAGAATCATGGAACATATTTTGTGTTCAGCCATAATGACCTTTCTAGACTCTGAGAAGCTCATCTGCAGAAACCAGCACAGTTTTATGAAACAGCGGTCATGCGAGTCACAGCTTGCCCTCTTTGTGCATTATATACAACAGGATCTAGATACCGACTCCCAGGTTGATGCAATATTTCTCGACTTACGAAAGGCGTTCGACTCAGTTCCGCACTGTCGCTTGCTACAAAAAGTGCACTCTAACGGTCTATCCGATGACATATGCGGTTGGATAGAAAGTTTTCTAACAGACAGGGAGCAATATGTCGTCCTGAACGGGGTGACTTCAACGGAAACAAGCGTAACTTCAGGTGTGCCCAGGGTAGCGTAATAGGTCCTCTGCTTTTTACGATTTACATAAACGATCTGGTTGATGGTACTGACAGCGGCCTGAGACTGTTTGCCGATGATGCTGTAGTCTACAGGAACGTAGTATCACGCGAAAGTTGTGAACAAATCAATGAGGATTTGCAGAAAATAAATGCGTGGTGTAATGACTGGCAGTTATTTCTCATAGACGACGCGCTAAACAGAAGGGACTGCTCACTAAATTCCGAAATCCGATCTCCACCGAGGATGTAGAGCGTATATTATTACCACCAACTTTCAAATCGCGCAATGATCACCATTCAAAGATAAGGGAAATAAGAGCTCGTACTGAGGCATTCAGCCAGTCGCACGATCCGCGAGTGGAACAGAGGGGGGGAAATATGATTTTGGCGCGAATTGTGCCCTCCGCCACACACCGCTCGGTGGCTAGCGGAGTATATATGTAGATGTAGATATGTATTCGATCCAGCTACCTGTGAGTCGAGTGCCATCACACATGCGTGTTCTAGTGGCCTCGGCTATGGAGCCGAGTACAACCATCACTGGTAAAAAAATACTGATGTGGCTTCATCCTCTAGATATGAGGGGTATTTCACAGCTATTTGCGTCAAGAATGAATTTTCTGCATCGGACTGTGTGCTGTTGTGAAACTTCCTGGAAGATTAAAACCCTGTGCCGTACCGAAATGGGAACCTTGGACCTCTGCTTTCCGCGAGCAGTTGCTCTACCAATATGAGCTATCCGAGCACGACTCACGACTGGTCCTCACAGTCTTTCTTTTGTCTATATCTCATTTCCTACCTCCCGAACTTCTTATTTCTGTCAACTTTGTACGAAGTGTTCCTCTATTATTCCGTGCTGGGAGTGTTGTACAAGCAAGCGTCCACGTTCTAGACTCGGGCGACGGCAGCTATCTGGCGCGGCCAGGATCCAGTATCCAGTATCGCGCATGTTGGACCAGGCACACTTATCTGCCATGGTGAGGCCGCCGGGTTGTGTGGGGACGTGCGATAGCACCCACTTCCCTATGCCGCGCCTCGCCAGCTGATATCCATTCCGTAGCTGCTACGATGTTACCGGCTTACCCACACATTCATCTTTGTCTTTGTGAAAACTGTGACCTTGACAACTCGTAAACAATGCGTCAAGCTTAAAACGACGTGCGTCTTTCTCGCGGAAATCGGTATTCTCTTCGCGATAGCCAGAATATTATTCGCTTTTGTACTGTCGATAGTTGTAGTTAAACGTATAAAAGGTATAATCACGTTGTTATTCTTCTTCTCATTGTTTAATATAAATAACGTATTTTCTATCAAGCACCATCGTATCTTCTGAAACAAAAATAAGCATTATCCAGCAGTTTTCCAGTTTTTGTTTTCTCTTTGGCATTCTGATCCTGTATGGAAAATATTAATTAACGACTAAGTTTAATTAGAACACTGATGGAAGGTGAAGTGGCGACTGTTTTTTACCAGAGATATAAGATTTCTCTCGTTTCTGATTTAATGAGCTTGTAGATCACTTGTTTCGTAGACACATTACATTGGTGCTAAATGTTGCAGAGATGTGCTCAAAATTTTCGCATCTTATCCGTATTCGGATGATATGCAAGTCTAAGTATTTGTGCCTGAAGTTGTAAGGCTTTGAAATAGGTAGCATGTAAACTGGATGGCAATAAATGCAGCCATTTCGTTTTGGAAATAGAAAGAAGAAAAATGTTTATTTGCCGCCGTGAATATCTTAGCGGCCTAAGCTAACTCCATCTTCCATTACTGTCTAAGATGCAAGATTATTTCATAGATTTCATGTGCGAAAAGCATCCCGCTTTTTGACATAGCAGACGGACGTGAGCAGTCATGTCACAGCAGTGTGACCTACTGTCGGTTTCGAGAGAATATCGTTGTCGTCCTCCGCCTACTTCCCCTTCCCCCCCTTCTCCATGACACACACACCTGGCCCTCTATCCGCCGCGGGCGTCAGGAGAAATTTCTCCAGCGAGGGGCAAGGTTTTAAACCGTCTTTTGATGCAACTGAATCGGCGAATTTGAAAACGCAGTGTACCCCAGTAAATAAATTTGACAAGATGTACGCAAATTTTATTCTATCCTAAACGATTAACAGTTATCTACTCAATATATTTTGGAAGGTAGATTACTTTGATATCTGAAACGTAAGGATATTTGACCAGAAGATTCATAAGGAAAGTACCTCTTTTTACGTTATTGACTTCGGATATCACCTTTTCTTGACTTGATGATTTAAAATAATATCTTCATATGTTTCAATCATAAGTAACGAAAGAGTCAAAAAATATACTTCGAAAAATATACTCATATTTTAATTCATACGTAAATAATATAAAATTGACGTTCAAAATTAAAAGTCTGAAATAGAAAAGAAACCGGAACGACGTAGAAAAATCCTGTTAAGTATGAACAAATGTAACCAGAAAATATGTCTTTGATGAAAATGTTCCAAACATAAATCTTTTGTATAAACATATGTACGACTTTGCCTGCCGTTGTGGCTGAGCGGTTCTAGGCGCTATAGTCAGGAACCGCGCGATCGCTACGTTCGCAGGTTCGAATCCTGCCTCGAGCATGGATGTGTGTGATGTCCTTAGGTTGGTTAGGTTTAAGTAGTTCTAAGTTCTATGGGACTGATGACCTCAGATGATAAGTCCCATAGTGCTCAGAGCCATTTGAACCATTTTGTGCGACTTTGGTGTCAGCTGTAGCGCTTTCTTTGCTTACAAAACTTCACATCTGATCATGTTAGTGGATGTATTATCTTATTTTCATGCCTTGTACATTTTTTTAAGCGACTGACACATTTAAAGTTCAAGGAAATGTGTTTTGGAACACACATTTTTTGTGAAACACAGTTTCAGCGTTATTATAAATGCATATGGATAATTCCAAAAACAATTCTCCAACTGTCCGATACAACTGACACTTAACAGCATAGGACTGAACCAAGATTGTTGTCATCTACTAATTTTGACATGTTATTGCGCAGTCGTGCCAACTGGATTGCAGATTTCATAACTCCAACTTGCCCTGTGTTGCACCCAATAGAGATCGAGAAGCGGCCAATTCCTGCAGCAAACTTCTTATTCTGTTTGGAAATCTGACACTTTTTTTTCTGTTTCATAGTGTAGAAAAAGTCTCATTCTTTGACCGATTGCTACATGGGTCCATAAATGAAATATTGGTGGGAACATCTACAACTCAAATTTGTAATGTTCTTCAGGGTTTACTAAAATTTCTCTGTCGGCTGAATCGAAATTTAGCCTCAACCACGGTTTTAAGTAAAATCACAATCATTTCTAGAGATGCCTTAGATACCCACAGGGGGCAAGTGCCCTGTCTCGCTTCCCCCTGTGGCCCCCCTGTGGCAACTATGCGACCCCCACTTCTCTCTCTCTCTCTCCTTCAAGCACACACACACACACACACACACACACACACACACACGCACGCGCGCGCGCGTAGACTGTGCATGTGCTGCTCATATCTAAGTGTGTGTTGGGGATGGGAGCGAGGATGAGTAGGGAGATCCACATCTATGGCATTCTGTTTACCCGTATTAAACAATCCGTCTGCGGCTCAGTACTCGTAATAGACTATCAATCTGCGACGCAGTTCATACAGCGTTAATTGTTTCGTACACAAATGCTGCACCTATCGAAACATACGAGAGTCGTTCAACAAATAATTTTTTTCCTGAAGGCAGGTTGGTTTTACTCAGGATTCCAATACATGTATTACTCCCGACGTTTTAGGCTACAAAAAACTATTTTCCGACATAATCTCCGTTCAGTGCGACGGCCTGATACCACCTTACTGTATGCCCCCATGGTACCACTCTACTGGTGACCACGGAGCCAGCGTCTTGCTGCAGCAATAGCTCTCCATCATCCACGATCCGCTTCCCGCGGAGTGCATCTTTTATTGCGCCAGACAGATGGAAAGGCGAAGGTGCGAGATCTGGGCTGTAGGGTGGATGAGAAAGAACATTGCAGTCAAGTTTTGTGAGCTCCTCTCGAGTGCGCAGATTTGTGTGAGGTCTTGCCCTGTCATGGAGAAGGAGAGGTTCGATTGCATTTTTGTGCTGAAGACGTTTCTTCAGTTTCCTGAGGGTAGCACGGTACACTTCAGAATTGATGGTTGCACCATGAGTGACAACATCAAACAGAATAACTCTTTCAGAGTGCTGCAAGACCGTCGCCATGGCTTTACCGGATGAGGGTGCGGCTTTAACCTTTTTCTTCGAGGACAGTGGCGTGCCGCCACCTTACGGATTGACGTTTTGTTTTCGGTTCAAAGTGATGAATCCTCGTTTCATCACCTGTGACAATGTTCGACAAGAAATTTTCGCAATCAGTCTCTTAACGCGCAAGCAATTCCGCACAGATGGGCTTGCCGCCATTCCTTGGTTTTCTACCAAAATGAATTGTAATACAATCATTAATAGAAAACAACATAACTCTCTATACGGTCTTGTGTTAGGTTTCTAAGAACCCAGCGAGCACACACCTTTGAGTACGCCATCTAGTGGACAAATGTGTCAGCACTGCCAACAGAGACGTCCAGTTGAGCAGCTGGATGTTTAATTGTGATCCATCGATCACCTCAAATGAGACTGAAATTAGAATTATATTAATACCTTCAGCTGCTAACGGGCGTTGATATATATCAAGGGGGACAGGTGAAAATGTGTGCCCCGACAGGGACTCGAACTCGGGATCTCCTGCTTACATGGCAGACGCTCTATCCATCTGAGCCTCCGAGGGCACAGAGGATAGCGCGACTGCAGGGACTATCTCGCGCACGCCTCCCGCGAGACCCACATTCTCATCTTGTATGTCCACACACTACATTCGTAGTGTCCCACCCCAACACACTCATTACTCGTGGAAGACATTCTTACCAAGCCCCGTAAGAGTTCGGGGAATATGTGTACATCCGCACAGAAGAAGAAGATCATGGCCGGTGTTGCCAGAACTATATACTTATATGAATATGGTGTCTGTTCATTCGGACATATCCGAAAGAACAGACACCGTTTCCTTATAATTATATCAAATGAGAGTGTCCGCAAGTTCCAACATTGCAGAAGTCACAGCTATGTGCTGCGAGGCAGCACGCGGGAAATCGGACGGGTTTGCGCGACCTCGATGCAATGACGACAGACGCCTCGTCCAACGACTCACCGTGCTTTTGTTCACTGTCAGGTCTCGATAGGCATTCTGCAAGCGGCTATGAATATCTGTACTGCTCTGGTTTTACGCCAAAAGAAATGCAATTACAACTCTCTGCTTGGAACGCACTTCCGTCACAGGTGCCATATTGAAAGCTACGTATAGCGCCGCCACCAATCGTGACTTCATGAAACTATAGGAGCTGAAGCAGGAATATCCTACAATGTTCTATAAAAAATTCCGCGCCCAAAACAAATTGCTTTTCTTATTGAACCCCCTTGTATTTCACACCACACTGAGTATATCTCAGCGACGTCCCGGCAACACTGCGGCGGGAATTTTTGGCTGACGACAAACTGTACTGGCACCGTTATGTCGGAAGACGCACCCTGTTAGAGACTTGTCGGTATCGCTCAGTGGGAAAGAAGTTGTCTTCGGGAAAAATCGACTTCACCGGAAAGAGGTTGGGCTGGCCCCACTCCTCTGCGTACTGTCTGTCCGCTTACCGAGCCCCACATTGGGTCTCGGCTGGCGGAAGAATTTATATAATACTTTTCCCGCATGCGTCAGGATGAAATCCGACGATGGGGCATGCGGGCGGCGCCGGCACTGGAGGGGTGGAGCTGTCAGGCGCACCGCGGCCCTCCACGTCACCGCCAGCACCACAGCCGCTCAAGGTGCGTCCGTCCATAATCGATACCTGCCCGCTATATCGATGCTGCCACACCACAGCCGCGCGCTCGTTTCGAGAGCCGCAGCGGCGCGGATAGGCCACGTGTCGTCACGCACTGTGCTCCGAAATGGCTCCCTCTTCTCTCAGAACGAACAATTACCAGCACACTTCATCCAACAGCAGTTCAGTCAGTAGCTGTCATATGTGGTAATTGGCGTGGCCCACTCTGGTGTCACTTTACCTCGCATTATTTCTTCTCGCTTCCGGCGTTCTTATTTGCGGTTTCAAAGTATTTTTTTTTATTAATTCAGTTGAAACATTAATATCGATATTTCGGTCAAGTTACTAGTTTATCAAGAATGAATATCGTGTTTAAATGCGGTGAAGTACACACTGTAAAAGTCCAGATAACTCTAAACTCCGTCCGAACAGGCCTCGGAAGGCCCAACAGTGCAGAGCGACCGCCGTGTCATACTCAGCCGACAGGTATCACTGGATGCCGATATGGAGGGGCATGTGAGCAGCACACCGGGCACCCGGTCGCTGTTAGTTTTCGTGACCGCAGCCGCTACCTCTCAGTCAAGTAGCTCCTCAACTGGACTCGCGAGGGCTACGTGTACCCCGCCTGACAACAGCGCTTGGCAGACGCGGACGGTCACCCAGCCAACTGCTACCCAATCCCGACAGTGTCGAAATTCGGTAATCTGACGGGAACCGGTGTTACCACTGTGGCAAGGCCGTGTAAAGGTACAGATACGTTGGTTAATATCTCAGGAGTTTTGTCAAACGTCTGCACTCTTAGCAGTTAGTACAATGAGTAATTGTTCATAATTGGTGTTTTATTCTGATTTGTTGGGGTTGAAATTTTTTATGTTGGGCACCCTTTTGATGAGTTTTAGTCATCGCAAGTAGTTGCGCAGAGTCTGCAGCGCTGTGCGTCACGCCATGGCGCTCCTCCCTGGCGAAGTTCCATAGTTTCTGACAACCGAGATATGGATATGCAACGAAGAAAAAGAAGAGTCTGACGACAGAAATTTGTCAGACGAGCTGTTCTTGTGAAACTACTATGCTGTAATCTAAGTTGTAAATTGAGTTGGAGGTGTACTCTGGCCAATAAAACGGATTGTGTCTAGAGTACACAGCCTCTTCTTCCTCACAGCAAAAGTAGCTTTACGGGAAGAACAGCTGGAAGTAGTGCAAGTTACTCTTCTATAAGGTAAAAGCATACTTCATGACGGCATCAACAAATCATTTTCATCTAAATACTCATTAGCTCTAGAACACTATTGTCGTATTCGATTACGAGGTAATTTAAAACCGATGTTGATGACGGCGATGTGCTATCGTAACCAAAATGATTATTATTTCCGGAATGTACAGGCACAAACAAGCAACGAAGAAAATCGAGGCAAAACCGTCCGTACCAGTGGGTCTGATAGACGAAATGGAGGCGATCTCAAGAACAGCAGTTCGTTTCGTCTCACACTAATTTATACACTGATGGATTTCCGGGCGGGAAGGAGCGCCTTGTCCCCGGCACGAATCCGCCCGGCGGGTTGTGTCGAGGTCCCGTGAACCGCCAGTCTGTGGATGGTTTTTAGGCGGTTTTCCATCTGCCTCGGCGAATGAGGCTGGTTCCCCTTATTCCGCCTCAGTTACACTATGTCGGCAAGTTCTCCACGTACGCGTACACCACCATTACTCTACCACGCAAACATAGGGGCTACATTCGTCTGGTGCGAGACGTTCCCGGGGGGTGGGGTGTCCACCGGGGGCCGAACGGCACAATAACCCTGGGTTCGGTGTGGGGCGACGGAGGAGTGAAGTGGACTGCGGTAGTCGTCGTGGGGTTGTGGACCACTGAGGCTGCGGCGTGGACGGAGCCTCTCCCCGGTCCCCGGTTAACAATCAATACAATACACTGATGGAAAAAAAGTCGCAGCACCAAGGAGCAGTTGTGCGACATAACGGAAGTTGGCAGGAGTGTGTCTACATCTGCAAGGCGATGTCTATTAAAATTTCGTCCCAGCGGCATTCGAGTGGCGCTAGTAGCGACACTGTCAAGATGCAAATCTGGTTGGCTTTAAACACGCGCTGTAACGGTCGTGAGCGTTAGCTACCTCTCAGATTGGACGTGGTGAGTTGATGTTAATCAAGGATGCCTTTAAGGCGACAAAGACGCCATTATCAACACCTCACCGAGTTTCGACGAGGTCGTGTAATAAGATTAAGAGAAACTGAATGTTCCTTCTGGGATATTGCAGAAAAACTTGGCAGGAATGTAGCCATTATACATGATTACTGGCAGCGCTGGTCACGAGTCGCAAGAAGCCCGATCACAACGCCCATATAGTACTAGGGACAGAAAGTTGGCTGAAACCAGACGTAAACAGTAACGAAATCCTAAACTCAGATTGGAATGTATACCGCAGAGACAGGCTGAACAGTGAAGGGGGAGGCGTGTTTATAGCGGTAAGAAGTGCAATAGTATCGAAGGAAATTGACGGAGATCCGAAATGTGAAATGATTTGGGTGAAGGTCGCGGTTAAAGCAGGCTCAGACATGGTAATTGGATGTCTCTATAGGCCCCCTGGCTCAGCAGCTGTTGTGGCTGAGCACCTGAAGGATAATTTGGAAAATATTTCGAGTAGATTTCCCCACCATGTTATAGTTCTGGGTGGAGATTTTAATTTGCCAGATATAAACTGGGAGACTCAGACGTTCATAACGGGTGGCAGGGACAAAGAATCCAGTGAAATTTTTTTAAGTGCTTTATCTGAAAACTACCTTGAGCAGTTAAACAGAGAACCGACTCGTGGCGATAACATATTAGACCTTCTGGTGACAAACAGACCCGAACTATTTGAAAAAGTTAACGCAGAACAGGGAATCAGTGATCATAAAGCGGTTACGGCATCGATGATTTCAGCCGTAAATAGGAATATTAAAAGGGGTAGGAAGATTTTTCTGTTTAGAAAAAGTGACAAAAAGCAGACTTCAGAGTACCTGTTGGCTCAACACAAAAGTTTTGTCTCAAGTACTGATAGTGTTGAGGATCAGTGGACAAAGTTCAAAACCATCGTACAATATGCGTTAGATGAGTATGTGCCAAGCAAGATTGTAAGAGATGGAAAAGAGCCACCGTGGTTCAACAACCGAGTTAGAAAACTGCTGCGGAAGCAAAGGGAACTTCACAGCAAACATAAACATAGCCAAAGCCTTGCAGACAAACAAAAATTACGCGAAGCGAAATGTAGTGTGAAGAGAGCTATGCGAGAGGCGTTCAATGAATTCGAAAGTAAAGTTCTATGTACTGACTTGGCAGAAAATCCTAAGAAATTTTGGTCTTATGTCAAAGCGGTAGGTGGATCAAAACAAAATGTCCAGACACTCTGTGACCAAAATGATACTGAAACAGACGATGACAGACTAAAGGCCGAGATACTAAATGTCTTTTTCCAAAGTTGTTTCACAGAGGAAGATTGCACTGTAGTTCCTTCTCTAGATTGTCGCACAGATGACAAAATGGTAGATATCGAAATAGACGACAGGGGGATAGAGAAACAATTAAAATCGCTCAAAAGAGGAAAGGCCTCTGGACCTGATGGGATACCAGTTCAATTTTACACAGAGTACGCGAAGGAACTTGCCCCCCTTCTTGCAGCGGTGTACCGTAGGTCTCTAGAAGAGCATAACGTTCCAAAGGATTGGAAAAGGGCACAGGTCATCCCCGTTTTCAAGAAGGGACGTCGAACAGATGTGCAGAACTATAGACCTATATCTCTAACGTCGATCAGTTGTAGAATTTTGGAACACGTGTTGTGTTCGAGTATAATGACTTTTCTGGAGACTAGAAATCTACTCTGTAGGAATCAGCATGGGTTTCGAAAAAGACGGTCATGTGAAACCCAGCTCGCGCTATTCGTCCACGAGACTCAGAGGGCCATAGACACGGGTTCACAGGTAGATGCCGTGTTTCTTGACGTCCGCAAGGCGTTCGATACAGTTCCCCACAGTCGTTTATTGAACAAAGTAAGAGCATATGGACTATCAGACCAATTGTGTGATTGGATTGAGGAGTTCCTAGATAACAGGATGCAGCATGTTATTCTCAATGGAGAGAAGTCTTCCGAAGTAAGAGTAATTTCAGGTGTGCCGCAGGGGAGTGTCATAGGACCGTTGCTGTTCACAATATACATAAATGACCTGGTGGATGACATCGGAAGTTCACTGAGGCTTTTTGCAGATGATGCTGTGGTTTATCGAGAGGTTGTAACAATGGAAAATTGTACTGAAATGCAGGAGGATCTGCAGCGAATTGACGCATGGTGCAGGGAATGGCAACTGAATCTCAATGTAGACAAGTGTAATGTGCTGCGGATACACAGAAAGATAGATCCTTTATCATTTAGCTACAAAATAGCAGGTCAGCAACTGGAAGCAGTTAATACCATAAATTATCTGGGAGTACGCATTAGGAGTGATTTAAAATGGAATGATCATATAATGTTGATTGTCGGTAAAGCAGATGCCAGACTGAGATTCATTGGAAGAATCCTAAGGAAATGCAATCCGAAAACAAAGGAAGTAGGTTACAGTACGCTTGTTCGCCCACTGCTTGAATACTGCTCAGCAGTGTGGGATCCGTACCAGATAGGGTTGATACAAGACATAGAGAAGATCCAACGGAGAGCAGCGCGCTTCGTTACAGGATCATTTAGTAATCGCGAAAGCGTTACGGAGATGATAGATAAACTCCAGTGGAAGACTCTGCAGGAGAGACGCTCAGTAGCTCGGTACGGGCTTTTGTCAAAGTTTCGAGAACATACCTTCACCGAAGAGTCAAGCAGTATATTGCTCCCTCCTACGTATATCTCGCGAAGAGACCATGAGGATAAAATCAGAGAGATTAGAGCCCACACAGAGGCATACCGACAATCCTTCTTTCCACGAACAATACGAGACTGGAATAGAAGGGAGAACCGATAGAGGTACTGAAGGTACCCTCCGCCACACACCGTCAGGTGGCTTGCGGAGTATGGATGTAGATGTAGATGTAGATGTAGAGAAGACCACAATGTCCGGTGTATGGCTCTGGCGCATTGCCCTGCATCTGCGGCAGCAATTTGAGGAACAGTTGTCACCAAAGTGACACAATGAACTGTTACGTATCGGTTACCTCGAGGACAGCTCCGAGGCAGACGCCCTGCAGCGTGCAATCAATCCTTTCATCCAAAACCACCGCCATTTTCGACTTCTATGGTGTCAACCGAGAACTCATTGAAGGGCAGAGCGGAGGCCTGTTGTATTTTCTGGTGAAAACTGGTTCTGCGTCGGTGGTAGCGATGGCCGTGCGCTGGTTAGGAGGCCATTTGAGGGCCTGCAACTAATCTATCTGCGAGCTAAAAATGGTTCAAATGGCTCTGAGCATTATGGGACTTAACTTCTGAGGTCATCAGTCCCCTAGAACTGAGAACTATTTAAACCTAACTAACCTAAGGACATCACACACATTCATGCCCGAGGCAGGAGTCGAACCTGCGACCGTAGCGGTCGCGCGGCTCCAGACTGTAGCGCCTAGAACCGCTCGGCCACTCCGGCCGGCTCTGCATGCTAAACACAGTGGCTCTACACCTGTAGTTATGGCTGGGGAACGATTTCGTATGACAGCAGGAGCACTTTCGTGGTTATCAGATGCACTCTGACTACAAATCTGTACGTCGATCTGGTGACTCGACCTGTTGTGCTGCCATTCATGAACAGCATTCCACAGGGCGTTTTCCAAGAGGATAAAGCTCTCCCACATACTGCTGTCGTAACCCTACACGCCCTACAGCGCGTTGCCTTGTAGTCTTGGCCTGCTCGTTCACCAGATCTAATGGAGCACGTATGGGACATCATCGGACAATAACGCCAGCGGCATCCACAATCAGCATTAAAAGTCCCTGCATTCACCGAGTGTAGCAGGCATGGAATCCCATCCCACTAACTGAAGTCCGGCACCCGTATAACACAATGCAAGCGCGTTTTCACGCTTGCATTCAACATTCTAGCCGTTACATCTGTTATTAGTGTACCAGCATTTTACATTTGTAATGGCTTGTCTCGCGCTTACAGTAGCCTATGATCCTGCAATGTTAATCACTTAGATACTTCACCTGAACAAATGTATTCCCGAAATTTCATTACTCTGCATAAATTGTTTTCTGGTGTTGCGATTATTTTCCGTCGGTGTAGTTAGCATGAAATAATCACAGAGATATTCATCGAATTGAAGTGGCTGACATTATTGCATTGAAACATCGTTATAATTCGTGTTTAGTCAGTCAGAGACTGCAGAGTTGACTCAGGACAATAAATAAATAAAAATAAACCAAAAACGTTATTTGAAACGCGTAGCAGACGCTAGAGGAGAAGACAGACCGCGTGCGTCCTTTGCGCCGACCCGGCCGTAGACTTGCTGTGTGCGTCGGAGACTGCGGCTATTTCGGTCCGCACTGTACGAGCCAGCGCTTCCTTTCACTCCTACCAAATCGGCGCGGGCTTCGCAGCTCCTTACCACCCCTTCCCCCCCCCCTTCTCCCCCTACTCCTGTCCCACTCACACATACACAAAGCACAAGACGCCGACTGCAGGTCCGTAAACAAGTTAAATGTGATGCCGCGCGCAGCGAGAAAAACACTTGACTGTTCAGAGTCCTGCGCCCGCCTTATTAACAAGTCCGGAAGTTCACTGCGGCGCGTTTCGGCCACGCTTTGTTCGGTTCCTATTGGTTTTTGTTGCTTTTTTTTTTACAGGTTTTAATTTCTGGCCTTGGACACCTACACATCACTAACAAGGACACTACACGGCAGTCAGATTTTTGTTATTTTTTTGTATTTGTGGTAAACGGAGTTCATCACTCAAGTACATATTAGTTTTTCGAAGCCGTGAAATGCAACTGGAGAATATCGATTTTGAAGTTTTACGATCGCCTTTAACGCGCTAAAGAAAGGTCGTTTTTTGCAAACAGTGCGGCTCTGTGGTAGTGCTCATCTCCAGCGGGGGGGAGGGGGGGGGGACCTGGCCTCGAGTCATGGTAGTTTCATATTTTTAAACAAAAGTGCGTGCTTTTTTTCCGTGAATCGCAAAATACATAAACATGGATAAAAAATTTAATGAAAACACTCTTGATTAACCATCTTTTATACAAGATAGGTAATTCAGAAGTGATATTTGCAATGGAAAGTGGATTTTTGTGTGTGATATCCATTTAGAAATAAGATGATTTCCATTTTTCATTAAAAATGACTATTTGGTATGTGTTAATTAAAAAATACATTTCATGAACTTTTGTAGAGAATACTGAGTGAAATTGACTTTTCACTGGAAATTTACCTATTAAGTTTCACGACTTATTAAATATACACAAAGTCGACTCGTGATTATGTTCGCTGGATTTGTCATTTCTCCTCCTGTATGAATCTGTTATTGGTTTTTGTAATAACAATATATTCGGTACGCTTTCATTGTAAGGGTTGGACAAAATGGTCGCTAACGCCTCACCTTGCATGTGGGATGGATGGAGGAACAGTTTCAGGTTACAATATGTACCATTATCCTAAATTAAATCCAGAAAAGATGTGTGCGCAGTGACTCATGGAGTGATAGCATGACACCCACAGTATCTGTCCATAGGATGGGGAAATAGTGTTGCTGTACTAAAACTACAGTTCGATAGTTCTGGTACAACGTATGAATGACGTAGTAGATGGTAGGTTTATCGACGGTATTGGCAGCATTGGTCGGGAACGAAACATAAATTAATGTGTAAGAGAGAAACGGGTGCTGACGATCTTCGGTTTTTGTTTGCTTGTTTTGCACATAATTAAAACCACACTTCGTTAAGTGTTAGTCCATTGTGTATTTTATATCCTTACAAAATATAAATTGCAACTTCTGTGCTTTTATGTAACCAAAGCAATTATTTTTATGCAACTGCAGTTTACATGCGCAAACACAAACAAATCTACATAGTTATTGATATTATTTTGTACTCAATAGAACGTCATCATGATCAAAGGCAAGAGTTTCCTGTCATTATTGATAAGTGAGTAAGTTATTTACGAATAACAAAAACTTGCGTTATATAAGCTCAACGAAGTATTGAAGCAATGTTTGATGTGATTTTGTTTTGCATTTTTTTAAATTTTACCTATTTTTTCGCGGAAACTGCGTTTTCTAAGGTTATATAACAAATCTTTATTGTCATCAATGGTATCTGTTCTTTCTAGAACAATTACTATCTTCATATAAAGTTAAATGGCTACCCGGCCATTGAACTTGGTCTGTGCGAATGCGCACAGGTTACCCAAACTCTTACTGGATTCGTCACCTTAGTGGGCGCGAGTAATGAGTGGATGGGCAAACGATCTATTAGGAACATTACGTATGTAGATTGTGGACAGTTGGGAATGTGGGTCTCACGGCAAGCGCGCATGGGATAAGTCCCTGCAGTCGCGCTATTCATCTGTGTCCTCGGTGCCTCAGATGCAGTCGGCACGGTAGCTCAGCGTGTTCGGTCAGGGCGTTAGCAGCCCTCTGTAATAAAAAAAAAACTGAGTGAATGGCTAAATAATGAACTGCAAGGGGCGTCAGGGAACGTCCGCCACGAACTATTGCAACGAACTATAACGAACAAAATGAGATTACAAAAAAAGAAAAAAAATGGATAGAGAGTCTGTCATGTAAGCAGGAGATCCAGGGTTCGAGTCCCGGTCGGGGCACACATTTTCAGCTGTCCCCATCGAGGTATGTCAACAACGCCTGTCGGCATCTGAGGGTTTCAATTGATTATCATTTATTGTTTTTTTATTTTTGCTTCAGCATCCCTGTTTCACGTTACAATCAACATTTTTCAAACAAAACCGGAATTAAACAACGACAATTTCAATGTCACTTAGTTTCTAGATGAATCACGACTTCCAGTTTCTAAGGGAACCTAGTAAGACACCGATCGCATATTGAAAGGGATCGAAATGAGGTGACACCCGTTAGTATGGAACACCTAACGTACAGGGAAGTTACAATCTTAACTGACCAAGGCTTCTAGAAAAACTACGGTACTCTGCTCTTACTTGTGGCAATCTACGGTAGCATGCGGTAGTTTTGTAACTCTGGACGGGGACTTTAAATTATGTGACTTTCCTGGTGCATTACAAGAGCGGTAACCGATGGTCGCCACCGGACGTTGCGCTCTACCTTGGGTGAAAATTGTCAACAACGCCATCATAACACAGTCTGTGCTATTCTATTCTATCGCTTGCGCCTTGTCCCGCAGTGACGCAGGTTCGGCCATGGTTAACCGGAGTTGGCATGTTAATGTTAAGGGGTGGCTGGATGCCCTTCCTGCCACGACCACATACCCTAGGGACGCAATTAGTGTACCCCAACTGTCTGCATCTAGTGTAAATCGTGAAATAGCGTGAATGTGTTGCAAATGTCTGCGAGTCGTGTAACTGAGGCTGGACGTGGGGACCAGCCCGGTATTCACCTAGTAGGATGTGGAAAACCGCCTAAAAACCACATCCAGGCTGGCCGGCACACCGGCCGCCGTCGTTAATCCGTCAGGCGGATTCGATCCGGGGCCGGCGCGCCTACCCGAGTCCAGGAAGCAGCGCGTTAGCGCTCTCGGCTACCCTGGCGGGTATAACACAGTCTGTGCATCAGCATCAAATAAATCTACACATAAGCAGTTGCACAACGCTGCTATTTCTCACAGGCAGGGGCTAAGGAGCTAAATGAGAAAACCTCTCTTAACAGGCAGGAGCACCAAAGCCCGTGGTCCTCCTAAACAAAATTGGTACACGCCTGTAGGTTTCAGGCGAGTACGGGTAACAAGTAAGTACGCTGCTGTTGTCGATTGCAGTCCCTGACCGCAGATAGGACAGCCCGGCAGCTGCGACCGCCGCCTCCCAGACCGCGTACCGCCAGCTGCCCGCGCCTTATCTCGCGAGGCGCGCGCCCAACACATCTGCCCGCCACTTGCTCCCCGCCACTGCAAAAACAAAACACGCCACCCACCAGAGCAGCGGGCTTTAAAAGCGCTCTCTACAGAGAAGTACTTTACTGAAACGGCGGGAACATTTCGAGGGACTTCCGTAGCGCTTTCTAGGAGAAAGACGTAAAAAAAATTGTTCCATTGTCTTGTGATCGCTTCGTTTGTCGGGATACGACCAGCGTTCCTCCTCAGTGAAGGCTGACTAATCGGCGCCCACTTTTATTTTTCAAACGTCAGTTTCCCGTCTTAAATTTTCAGTATAATGAAGCAACGTCTCTGTCTTGAATATAAGTTCTGATAGAATTACATTTTCCTAGAGACATGCGAGTTTCGATTGTATCCTCGATAAGGATAGAAGCTGAAGTCAAATGTTTTTCATTTCAGTCTTTGATCACAATATGAATTCTTTAGACGATGACCGGTTTCAGTCCGTGATGACGATCCTCAGATCTTTTTTACACCATGTCCATCTGAGGATGGACATCACGGACTCAAAACCGGACATCGTCTAAAGAATTCTAATTGTGATCAAAGACTGAAATAAAAAACATTTGACAGTATTGGATCACTGTTTGTATACGCGACGATGTCGCATTTGGTGAGAAGCTGAAGTAATGAATTAAAATTTTTGACAAAGCCGGGATTTGAACCCAGGTCTCTTGTTGACGAGGCAGATGTACTAACCACTACACTACCATGGTATTTTGGCTCAGATAGTTGACGATTTAAGAAGTGGAGAACAAGCTGAGGGCGTGAATTTAGCTACGTGTTATGGAGGGCTTTGGCTTAGGGCAGCACCATGCAGCGGTGTGAACTTCAGTGCGACGGCGGTGTAGTGATTAGCATATCTGCTTAGTAAACAGGAGACCCATGTTGAAGCCCTAGTGTTGACACAAAATTTAGTTCATTGCTTCTCCTTCTATAATGTATGTTGTTACTAAACAAATCTATTATTATATTTGTGGAACACAAATCTTACTTCCACATTCATAAACCAAAAAAAGAAAGAAAAAAAGAAATAATACGCTCAGCGTTGCTGTCTCGCAATCAACGAACAATTTTTAGACCCTGTTCGGAAAGAAATGGTTCAGATACACAATCGGCCATCCTAACGTAGATTTATGCTGTTATCGTAAATCATTTCGGGCGAATTCCGCGATGATTCGCTCAACAGACAATACCCTTAAATATATAAACTCTGTCCCATTCGCTTCGTTCTCCACATGGTTTCTCCTGTCTCATATGAGTGATTAAACGTCAAATACCGTCCTCCTTCATTCGCTCCCTGGTTGCCTCAGTCATCGCTAGCAGTTCTCCATGTTGCAGGAAAAGCTCCAAGAAACTGATATTGCAAGAGAATGTCGCAACCATGCATAAGTACTCTTCAGTACTTACCTTTCCGTTCAGTTAACCGCAAGAATGCAAATAACACACACATTTAGGCAACGGAATTAAAACTACCAAGTGACTTGCCTCGGTGCTAAGACCATGGACTCACTTTCCGAAGCACAGCGGCTCAAATCTTTGTCCAGTGATCCAGATTTACGTTTTCTGTAACCGTCCTAAATTAACATACATTGTCTGCCAAAAGAAATGAAGCACCCGGAAGGGGTAGAGGAAACGAAATGAAACTTGATGGTAGAGAGCATATGTCATTTTATTGCAATGATTACAAATTCGAGTCAAATTTATAACGAACTTGGCAGTATGTGCTCATTTACCAGTATGAAACTGCAAATTCCTCTGTCCTAGATGCAAGCACTAATTCAGTTTGGAAAGGTGTCATAGAGCTGTTGTGTCCTCTCCTGAGACAAACTGTCTCACAACTATTTAACTGATCCTTGATATCCTGCATACTGATACTGAAACAGAGTTGACGCCACACATTTGTTCTGTCGGAGAAAAAAGTTGCGGATCATTCTGGCCACGGGAGTACAGCATCAAGCAGACTGTTCATAGAGTCACCTGAAATGTATGGACGAGTATTGTCCTGTTGAAAAATGGCATCACTAAACTGTCACATAAGAGGTAACACATGAGGACAAAGGATGTCCTATGTCACTACCAGCTGTGACCTGAACCCATTGGCTCCTCACACCACAACACCATGTGTAACACACCTGAACCTTTTCATACCATTGAAAGAATGAGGCCTCTCCCCAGGTTGCACCCATTATCGCTGACGACGGTCACCCGGGGTAGTGCAGAAGCGCCATTCATTGCTAAACATAATGCGACGCCATTTATCAGCAGCCCATGCCTCCCCGTCGCAGCACCACTCCAAGAGCAGCCCAATATGTTATGGTCTTATGGCAGGCTACCCATGGTAAGGTGATTCCCTAGTCTGACTGCTGCTAGACTCTGATAACGGTACAGGGTGACACAGACGTTCCTGTTGTTGTGGACAGACGTGGTTGACTAGAAACTTGACGATGAGTTGGCCAGCCCTCACGTCCCCATGCAGTCTGACTCGAGTCGCTGTCACATCCAAATGCTTCGCAAAACTGGATACTGCACGATTTGACCAACAGGCCTAATGGAGGCAAACAATGAGGCCTCTTTCAAACTCTCTCTGGTGCTGATAATGCTGTCTCATATGATTACGCGGCACCTACACGTCCTTCACAGTGGCCACTAAACATCTAATACTTTTCACATCCCTTATATACCCCTTCGTCCTTTACAGTGGCCAATAAACATCTAATACTTTTCACACCCCTTATATACCCCACCAGCCTTGTGACTACACTAAACACGAGCGACATTCTCGTGGCCGTTCTACCTGTCACAGAGAATTGCAATTCTAATCAGTTACATATTCGACGATGGTGTGTCCGTTCACAAAATGTGACTGACATCTCATTAAGTCTTCTGGGTGTTTCTCTTTGTTTGTCAAGCAGTGCAGATGTCAGGAAAGATAGAGGAGGGATGTATGGTAGACTATTCGTGGGCTACCCACGCGGTAGCTTACCCAGAAGTATAAGAATGAGAGTCCCCTAACTGCTTAAGAAAAATTGAAGTTGCTCCAAAACGATACAACCGATTTCCTTCCCTTATCCAAGCGTGTAGTGCATCTCTAATGATGTCGCGGTCGACGGGACATTAATCCTAATTTTCACATTTGTCACCACTGCGAGTAGAACATCAGTCGAGTCATATTACTGGGGCGTCGACAGAATTTGTTCTGGCTATCGGACAGACATTCGATCTCATGTCTGGAAAGACGCCCGATACCTACGCAGTAGATGGCGACCAGATCGCGGTTGATTGGCGACTCCATGGAGTGTTCTGTGCACCACGACCAGATAATGGATATAATTGGAAGGAGAAACAGCATTGGTCGTATTTTTTTGTTTTATTATCCGCAAAATCGATTTTCGGTCACTTAGTGACCATCCTCCGTGCTAGAAGTTAAAAAATTTCACATAACGATCAGAGAGTATAAAACAGAAAATCACAACTACACCTGCGTATGAACATAACAGTTGGTAGGAACATACCTGTAATATACAATTAAAATTGGTAGGCACTGGTATCAACAAGCTTAGAGCGATCACATAAACTGAGGCCGCTATTTACATGCACCTGTTCAGCAGACCTCGGTGTGACAGGGCTTGGAACTCCTTCTATGTGACATGTGTCACGTGAAGACTTAATATTACTGGTTTAGCGAGATATTAACACAAAATAACTCTTGTGCATTTGTGAATCATGAAGTAATTCAAATTTAAAATGTACGTAAAACACATAGCAGACGAAGGGGGAAGGAAACATCTAAAACACATTGGCGTATTGTTTTTAAAAAAGCAAACTTACAAAACATAAAACAGATCGATAATAAGTTGTCAGAGTGCAGGACAGGTAAAAGAGAAAAAGACAATGAAAAAGAATAATATATGAATATCATGAAATGAGGTATAACACAGGTTTTTAAAAAAAACAAATACCCACCATCTGGCGTGGGAAGTTAGAAGTAAAACGTTCGTCATTTACGTAAAATGTTACGTTAAGACTAAGGAGTGAAATATATTAAAAAATAGTAATAGTACGAAACTGCCATTACGTAATAACTAAAATGCCGTGAAACACAATGTTCATTACAAAAAAGTTTGTAGGTGTGGATAAACAATTTTGTTATCATATTTAACCGACATGATGATGTACATCTCGTTTGTCCCTTTGGACAAGCTAGCATTATTATAACAGTGGTTATACGCTTCCGCATAAGCACTGAGTCAGAACCCAAACATACATGACATCAAATATACACGGTTGCTTACTGTAAAACATAGCACCCACCATTTGGCGTGGGAAGTTAGAAGTATATCGTTCTTGATTTACGCCAGATGATGGGTATTATATTTTTTAAAAACCTGTGTTATACCTCATTTCATGTTATTCATACATTATTCTTTTTCATTGTCTTTTTATCTTTTACCTGTCCTGCACTCTGACAACTTATTATCGATCTGTTTTATGTTTTGTAAGTTTTTTTTTAAAAAAAAACAATACGCCAATGTATTTTAGATGTTTTCTTCCCCTTCGTCTGCTATGTGTTTTACGTACATTTTAAATTTGAATTACTTCATGATTCACAAATGCACAAGAGTTATTTTGTGTTAATATCTCGCAAAACCAGTAATATTAAGTCTTCACGTGACACATGTCACATAGAAGGCGTTCCAAGCCCTGTCACACCGAGGTCTGCTGAACAGGTGCATGTAAATAGCGGCCTCAGTTTATGTGACCGCTCTAAGCATGTTGATACCAATGCCTACCAATTTCAATTATATATTACAGGTATGTTCCTACCAACTGTTATGTTCATACGCAGGTGTAGTTGTGATTTTCTGTTTTATATTCTCTGATCGTTATGTGAAAATTTTTAACTTCTAGCACTGAGGATGGTCACTAAGTGACCAAAAATCGATTTTGTGGATAATAAAACAAAAAAATACGACCAATGCTGTTTCTCCTTCCAATCAGATCGCGGTTGCATACCGCGTGGGAATTCCTTTCGAAGCCGTTCAGTCACTGGGCTTTTCATGCCCAACACTATCAAGGGTGTATCGTACCTGTGTTTGCGATAAACCGACCCACTGACAGAAAGGACTGCTGAGGACAACAACATGTTGCTGGCACGATTCGAGTGTTGCAGGTTGTAGCAGCGAGCAAGCTGATCAGTAAGCAGCGAATCACAAGACGTGGAACGACAACAACGACAACCGCTGATCAGACATAACGTCCAGAAGCACCTACTCGCTAAGTGGCATAGAAACCACAGTGGCACATTCGTAGGCCTACCCATGCTCAATGTGTGTCACAGAGGTCAGCATAGGTGCAGGACCACCAATAATGGACTCTCGCAACTGGAAAAAGATCGCCTTTTATAACGACTAGCGGCATTTGTAGGTACTCACTGATTGCAGGATTCGAAAACGTTCTAGTATGCTCTGTGGATAATATTTACATCAAATGAAAGAGTATTCCTGTTACGTTACATTGTTTCTCCCCAACGATGTTTGCAGGAACTTATTGCCTGATAACTCGTCGGCAGAACCATGCATGAGGTCTGTTCTTTTAGTAGTGAACTTGCCCATGTGAACTCCCGTGTCTTCTGAGTCCAGTCCCAGGGACACACTTGGGACACCACGCAGTGAGTTTGCGCCTACTGGACATCTGCGACCAATCTTTGTGCATTGTGGGCTGAGGTTAAGCGACCATAAACAGAACTGTTTTCTCAAGTTTTCCGCGTTCTTGAGTGGATGCCAAAGCACTTCGCCATGCCATCAGGGCGAAAGGACAGCTACAAGTAGTTAGGTAAACGTCAAATTCAGTTGCTCACGAATGTGTTGTTTTTTGAAAATAACACTTTAGATATGTGATTTCCTGTCAGAAAGTTCACAGTTCTTACTGATTGGTGGAGAAGTCTTCTAGTGGGACTGAAATTGTATCTTCGGTTCTCCAAGAGAGAATTTAGGACTTAGTGCTGATCTCACTCTATAGAAATGATTTCGAAGGCAATCTGAGGTGTCGTCTCAGACTTTTTCAGTTGATGATGTTGCTTTCTCTCTAATCAAGTCATCGGAAGACTAGAATTAATTTTTAATGATTTAAACAAAATATCTTCCAGGATGACTAGAATTAATTTTTAATGATTTAGACAAAATATCTGCCAGGTGTGGAAAGTGGAAATTGACAGTAAAGAATAAAAACTGTGAGACCCTCTACAGCAGTGTTAAAAGAATCCTCTTACATTTCGGTTGCACGCTAAATCATCCAACTTTAAACGTTGTGGATTCAAGGGAGTACCATGGGATTACAATTATGAAAAACTTAAATTGGAACAATCACACAGAAAATGTTGTGGGGAATGCGAACCACGAACTACATTTTATTGGGAGATGCAACACACTTACTATAGAGACTGCCTACATTAGGCTTGTCCGTTCTCTTCTGGAGTACTGCTGCGCGGCATGGGATCCGCATCAGATAGCATTGCCGAAGGACATCGAAAAAGTTCAAAGAAAGGCAGTTCGTTTTGTACTATCGCTAAATGGGGGAGAGGCAGTGACGCATATGGTAAACTAGTTGGGACGGCAATCATTAAAACAAAGGAGTTTTTTATTGCCGCAAGACCTTTCACAAAATTTCAGTCACCGACTATCTCCTCCGAATGACAAAATGTAATGTTGACTCCCATCTACAAAGGGAGAAATGACCATCGTAATAAAGGAGGAGAAATCATAGGTCGCACATAAATACGTAAGTATTCTATTTTCCCACGTGATATTAGAGAGTGGAACGGTCGAGAAATAGTCCCAAAGTAGTTCTACGAACCATTTCCCGAAGACTTACGCGCAAATTGCAGAGTAGTTACGAATGCATTTAGGATCATCCAATGCTCTGTGTCTAACTCATCGGTACTCACAGTTGGCACACCCACCAGTATTTCAGGGAATTTTACAACCTACGTACCTGTAGGCCATTCAGTAAAAATGTAAAACCTACCAAAAGAATTCGCGACGTGCTTTAGTTATTTGCACTTTTCACTAATCGAAAGCACAGTCTTTTGTCAAAATTCTAAGCTGACTTTGCCCGTAGGCATCAAACATTCCGTAAAATCCCGGGAACAACTTTTCGTATGCCCTGCAGGCGTCCAGGTCTCCCACGGAAATTAAGGCGACTTACTGCTGTGTGACCCGGGGTCAGCAGCTGCCGTGAGTTGCCAGGATTGCTGCGTGCGGGGGGCTCTGCTTTCTCTGTCCTCGCAGAATTCTCTGCTCCAGCATTCTCCTCCAGCAGACCCTAGTGACCTACATTTTGCACAGAAGATGATGATCTGCTCGCAACTCCGAGAGCTGTTGAAGTTGCAAGATTTTAGCAAATAGTAATATGGCTTCGTAATTCTTTTTTTTTTTCGTTTGCTTTCAGTGGTAATTACCATGTACCATGTACTTTTTTTTCGGACTTCACAGCACTATGAACTGAAAACTTGTTTTGATGTTATGTCTTGACTGGTGTTGCCAACTGTTGAATATAATTGTTCAAAATGTTCAAATGTGTGTGAAATCTTACGGGACTTATCTGTTAGGGTCATCAGTCCCTAAGCTTACACACTACTTAACCTAAATTATCCTAAGGACAAACACACACACCCATGCCCGAGGGAGGACTCGAACCTCCGCCGGGACCAGCCGCACAGTCCATGACTGCAGCGCCTTAGAACGCTCGGCTAATCCCGCATGGCTGAATATAAGTTTTCTAAATTATTACTACATCATAAAAAATCAAGTGCTGGAACTGTTTATAACCAACATATACAACGTCATAAATGTAAACTAAATAGTACAAAGAAAGACAGATACATATTCCAGAGCAGTAAAGGTGTCTAGCAAAAACTAAAGGTGAAACGCGTATGGCACAAAACCTGTGTTTCATTCACTTGTAATTAGACGGTCCAAAAGTAAAAATTATTAATATAGCGTAATGTTATGCACAACTGAGGGCGACAGAATTACAGAAGTTCAAAAACCATCGGTTAATTTGTGATGGTAAAATATCGTCATAATTAGCATCAACCTAGTTATCTCTAATCAAAACCCTACGTCTTTCACAGACGCGAATAGGAGGGCAGCAAACCACTTCGAGACGGCGTTTCTCGAGGACCCGGTCTTTGAGGAAGGAGCATCCATTTAAGGCATTTAAGGCAGAAACGCAATAGGCTAATTGCAAGTATCACCACGTCTTCCTCATCGTGCATCCGCATTTTTGATGCACTTGCAATCCCTTGCGGATCTGTCGCTGAAAATATCCATTCGCTTGGGAGATACTCTTCAGGTGTTCTAGTTCACCCTGAAAGAATTCTTCCTGAAATATGACATAATCACGTCGAACTACATAATACTCCAATGTTCAAATTTGAGGAACTGAAAACAGTCTTTGACTGCAATTTTTCCCCTTTGTTTCCTGGTAGGTTTCGATCCATGAAATCATGATTAGATGCGTCTGCCTTCCGAAAATTTTAAACAAGACATGGATAACTTGTAACCAAGATTGGCATCACCAAAGGATGTCAAAATATAATAAACTTGTGATTAAATGTAACTCTTAGTGTAGGGCCACCTCATCATAATGTGCTTGCAGCTGCAGCACAGCTCTTTATTTGCTTGTGCTCCACCTACAAGCACACTATGCCAGCGATGACCCTACACTACGGACCAGTATCACAGTTTTGTTAATAGAAGTGAATTTTCGAGCAACACGGGTTAAGTAAATATACTGCACGCTGCTCGCTGAAAATTTCTAAGTCCGAATCAAGGTCACGCGCAGCCAGGCGCGCTACGCTACACAACTCTCTTAACAGAGAATAGCACTGACGTGCGTCACACTGTGTAGACCCTGGGGACCCAGCAGAGCATCCCAGAGTGCCCCAGGGAGCATCCCAGAGTGCCCCAGGGAGCTACAACACCAAGAAGAATCGCTTCTCGGCTTTTGGCAAGATCAATGTGTAGTGTTTCTTTAACAACAGAATTTAATGATATAACATCATATTATCTAACGTCGACGAGGCTTTGCTGTGGCTTGTATTAACGTGCCACAGCAAAGCCTCGTCGACGTTAGACCCTAGCTCTGAGGCCATACCATAACGTATACCTCTAGAAAATCATTCGTTGAAATACGCATTTTCCTTCATCTTGCTCATCGTAGGAGGTGGGCGTTCATATTCGGAAGCACACAACACGATGTGTGTGACAGCAAGATGGCACCTGTCGGGACTACATACAGTGGTGTGGCCAGGTGGTAAGTTCTCCGGTAGCAGGGGCTGGCTAGGCAGACCCGCGACTCGTGCTGGCCCAGCAGGTGCTGTTTTGGCGGGAATGGCAGCTACTCTCTCCCACTCAACTCGCTTGGGTGTCAGCCGCAGCGTCACGTGCCCTGCGGTATTTATGGGCCGCCTCGCAGGAGAGGCAGGGAGGCAGGCCGTCACCTGCAGTGGACTAAAAGGCACCAACGTTCTGCACGCATCCACAGAGCGCTTCTTTCAAAGCGAACAGTTGGGATCAGGCGAAGCGCCCGAATCACTCAGTCTGCAGCTAACTTGTTCGAGACTCCGTACTGAAAGTCATTTTTCCCCCACCAGTATTTCTGGCATCCGGCGAGCAGAGTTTTCCAGGAGTATAGTATGGCCATTGCCGTGTCTGGAATCCCGAGTCTCTACATACATCTTAAATCCAAGGGCGTATTTACGCGCAGCTGTCTAGGCTGCAGCCTTCAGTCGTGTCGGTGTAAGTAAGAAGAAACCCTGACAGCAGCTTTCTTGCCAGATTTCAGTTGCGTAGCGCTAACGGCTGCAGGCGAAAACAGTAGTCGTTTGTATAGCTGTCGCGTACCAGAGCATCACTCCTTGTTGTCGAGCGATATGGCGAGCGGCAGTCAGGTTGATATCCCACCGCTGTCCGGGGCGTCTCCAGATATATCTTCGGCCTGGAATCTCATTTACTGGAGCAGAATTGTCTTCAGTGATGAGTCCCGCTTCGAACTGAGTCCCGATGACCAGCGAAGACGTGTCTGGAGACGCACAGAACAGCGGTGAGATGTTGTTGTTGTTATTGTGGTCTTCAGTCCAGAGACTGGTTTGATGCAGCTCTCCATGCTACTCTATCCTGTGCAAGGTTCTTCATCTCCCAGTACCTACTGCAACCTACATCCTTCTGAACCTGTTTAGTGTATTCATCTCTTGGTCTCCCTCTTCGATTTTTACCCTCCACGCTGCCCTCCAGTACTAAATTGGTGATCCCTTGATGCCTCAGAATATGCCCTACCGACCGATCCCTTCTTCTAGTCAAGTTGTTCTACAAATTTCTCTTCTCTCCAATTCTATTCAATACTTCCTGAGATACCACCTTGATACTCGCCCTCCACGCGCCCCAACAACTATGAGTGATGGTTTTAGACGCCTCTTCTTTTCTTAGAAGAACCCCTTTGGTTGTCATCCGCGGTACCTTTAAAGCACAGCGGAACGTCGACGATATTCTACTCCCAGTTTTGCTTTGCCCTTGATGGCAAGCCATTCTGGGCTAACATTTCCGGAAGATAATGCCCGCCCGCATATGGCGGAGAGTTTCTACTGCTTGTCTTCGTTCTCGCCAAAGCCTACCTTGGCCGCCAAATCTCCCCCCTCCCCCCAGTTTGTGTACAGAGCTGGGAGTGTCCTGAAGATTTCAGTGTCAGTCGCAGTGTACTGACTTGTTATACAGTTTCAATCTGTCGCCAGCGCCAGGAACTGTTATTATCTGCTACTAGAATTGCTGTTATTTCTTTTTCGTTTGAAGTGTAGTAAGAATGGATGAATACACTATTAGAAATTCTTTACTATGTATTGTATTGTGCCATACCTTCTAGATGATGCAGCAATAACGTACCTTGAATGCTGCGTTATAGAATTTTAACTCAAAAATTGTTTTAAAATGATATTTTTGGGACTTAACTGTCACTAAACATCCGCTTTCTAGGCTTTGTGGTCTATAGATCCTAAATACGGATCTGAGTACAACGTGGTCAGGAGAAAGAGGTCAGTTCAGATATGTTACAACAACAAGTATTTCTTGCGCTTTTTCCCAGGATAGAGACCTGAACATTTCCTCCAGGGCTGCGCGAACAGTTTTGCGGATACGGAATCTCCTTGCCCGACAGTCTGTTAATTCATTGTTTCTAAAAATATATCAATCCTATACAAAGTTCTACAATTCACTACTTCAACCGATTATTCTATAGCAGAATTTCTTCTTCACGCCGATGTGTCTGGAAAGACTGACTGTATCATTGATGTATAACGAGAGGAAAAGTCTATCACCACTGGGTTTCGCTCTTGCCTAGTTACTGTTTCCATCAGCCGAAAAAAATGATCTATATGGGATTATACACAGTCATCACAAGGCATGGAAGAAAGGAAAGCTAGGACGTGATATATCGTCAATAGCGCGCTCTATAAAGTTTTACAAAAGTGCGTTTCATGCTGAAAACCCAAACAAAGACTTGCAGTGAAAAGTCTTTTATGTGTCCTAACAGCCTCCGCGATTCTTCACGTTACGGCAAGCCATTAGTATCAAATTAGTGGAATATGTACTGAACAGAAATTCTTCTGTGACTTTCTCACTTTGATCACAAATCCAAACGATAACAGAAGATTACTTATAAAATCTCCGATGTGAAAAACAGAAGACCTTAAAGATGTGTATCCGTCAACATCGTTATTGAAGAGAGAATACCGGTTCCACTGAACTGGTATAGAAGCTGGCATGAGACACGACGTCATTGAAGGAAACACTGAAGTATTCGTTTGAAATGTATTATGGGAACTACAAGAACATTAATATCAGCGTGGGCAACCCTCCCGATATCATACATGATACTCAGAGCCACCTCTCGCATAGGGAACTCATCTTTTAATAACCAGTATTTCCCAGCCAATACCTGAAAGACCTAGAAATCTTAATACATGTAGATCCTCAACTGAGTATGAAGATTCCGATGTAAATGTGTCTTGGGAGAGGTGTGCTCCCCTGGTTATGCATGGGCTGAAATTGGCGAAGTTGTGCCAACCAGTGAAAGGACACACGAGTTCTCCAAAAGAATGGCGTTTTCAATCCCTTACGACGTCATTAGTGTTAGTCTGGATTCTTTGACAGCTGAATACGCAGTTCAGTAATGATCATATCCAGGGCTCGTACACAAAAACATTTATTAACACAAGCGGCTGTCGATCTTCACCACCGACATAATCGTCGTCTCAGTGCTCACAATCAAAATTTAGTGATCTGTTGTCACGGAAGCGAACTCCGACTTATTCGATTACGCTACACGTAAGCCTCATTGAGCAATGTCCGCCTGCTTAGCTGAGTGCTAACGTGTTTGCCTACCATCCAGCGGGACCGGGTCGATTCTCACGCGGGTTGGAGGTTTTCTCCCCACTCATGCAGTGGGTGTGTTGTTCTCATCACCACTGGCACGCAGGTCGCCCAATGTAGCGCCACCTGAAGTAAGACTTGCAACCCGGCGGCCGAACTACCTCAGTTGGGACCTCCCGGCGATCAATGCCACACTATCATTTCATTCTGCAATATTTTGAGCAAATTCACAGTATTTGCTGCATAATTTCCTTTCCGTTGACTTCCCTTCCGTTGACTTTCCTGTAGTATGGATCAGTAACTAGAGAAGATATGAGAAGCTTCATTTGTGTGGCCATGGTGTCATTAGTTGCTTTACAATACCTGACGGTATTTTGTTCTGTCGTTGCAACTATAAAAAAGCGTGATTTTTTTTTCACCGGACGCGTTTCGCTTTATTGAAGTAAGGCATCATCAGTGGTCTGTAATTAAGTTATTTAAATTTTAATTTGCTTTTAGATCGAAAAACAGTTCGTTAAGAGTAAGCTGATTTGCACTTACGGTGATTTTCGTTTGATTTCTCGCTTACTTCGGAAAATGCCGTCTGCTAGCACATCGTCGTTTTTCTGCATTAGACACTGATAATTTTAGTATAATTTTCAGTTGTTCTGCAGCGCTATGCATTCCTTATGTTTTTCAAAACACACTTTTATGTGTGTGCGATTTCGTATGACAGCAGGAGCACTCTCGTCGTTGTCCCACATACCCTGGCTACAAATCTGTACATCAGTCTAGTGTTCGACCTGTTGCGCTGCCATTCATGAACAGCATTCCAGGGGGTGTTTTCCAAATGTACAATGCTCGTCCACATACCGCTGTTGCAACTCAACATGTTCTACTGAGTGTCGATATGTTGTCTTGATCTGCTCGATCACTAGATGTCTCCAATCGAGCACATATGGGACATCATCGGATGACATCTACAGCGTCATCCACAACTAGCATTAACCATCCCTGCATTGACCGACCAAGTGCAACAGGCATGGAACTCCATCCCACAAACTGACATCCGGCACCTGTTCAACACAATACATGCACGTTTGCATGCTTGCATTCAACATTCTGGCGGTTACACCGGTTATTGGTGTACCAACATTTAACATTTGCAATGGCTTATCTCGCGCTCGCATTAAACTGTGGTCTTTGAATGTTAATCACTTAAATATGTCATCTAGGCGAACATGTTCCCGAAATGTCATTTCTGTACATTAATTATTTTTTGGTGTTGCGGTTTTCTTTTCGGCAATACATATGTGCTGTCACAAGCTCTCGCGCAAGAAACACTGAACAGAGGATTCTCACGGCAATGTTATACTAAGCAATGCCAAGACTGCTCTTACCACTTGATAGTCAAACACTCATTACTAAAACAAGTTGCAGCTGCAGGGTTCGAATCATCTACCTACGATTCGAATGCTACCGACCAAGACAATCGTTAGTTCTTAGCTGCCATATAATACATAGTGGGGATGTGAAATTGAATGATTGCATAGGCTCGCCCGCATCTCGTGGTCGTGCGGTAGCGTTCTCGCTTCCCACGCCCGGGTTCCCGGGTTCGATTCCCGGCGGGGTCAGGGATTTTCTCTGCCTCGTGATGGCTCGGTGTTGTGTGCTGTCCTTATGTTAGGTTTAAGTAGTTCTAAGTTCTAGGGGACTGATGACCACAGATGTTAAGTCCCATAGTGCTCAGAGCCATTTGAACCATTTTTTTGATTGCATAGGCTCAGTCATAGATAAAGTAGATGGTAGAAGAATGCTGGGAAAATGCAATCAATATATGACGGAAATTGCTTGAAATCACTCGTTCTAACTGTCCTGGATTACTGCTCAAGTGTATGGGATCCATGCCAAATAGAACTAACAAGGAACATTAAACATATAGGAAGAAAGGTATCACGAATGGTCACAGGTTTCTTTGCTTCGCAAAACAGCATCACGTAGGTGGTGAAAAACCTGCTCGAAGATAGAAGCCAACTACCCGTGTTGGTCTACTTACAATGTTTCAAGAAACAGCGTTAAGGGAGGAATTTAGAAACATACCACAGCCTCCTGTACGGACTGCGATGGCAGAAGACATTATACGGAGCCCACAGAGGTATGTAGGCAGCTGTTCTTCCCGAGCTCCGTACGCTAGTGTAATAGGACGAAACCTTAATATGTGGTACAGTGGGAAGTATCCTTTGCCATGGCTGTAACATATCATTTGCAGGACAATGGATGATTGCGGTAACAAATCGAATAAATCATAATAACATTATTACTTTATAACGTAGGCAGCTCGTGCAAAATTTAAACCATTGTGCGATAATGCCTGTGTGCTTGCAAGGATAGTGATCGTAAATAAAATGAATACGTTAATTTCATGTATGTTAACTGAGATTTTAAATTTTAGAATTAATTGTTCAACATTGTGATGAATAAAATTTTAAAAAATGTTGGTAGCAACAGGAATCGAACCTCGGCGAATGAATTACCAGTCAGTGCAGCTAACCTCTTGTCCACGAAACTGTTAGCACAACTGCTTTCCAAAAACTCTTTATACTCTACACTTTCACAATACATTACACCCTGGAGCTGCGTACAATGCAGCACTCGCAGGGCCGGAAGGAATTACGTCGCCTCAGGGCTTGCGCAATCGAAAACAGACGACTGCGTCCCTTCTCTGTGTCAATCACCGCTGCTGACCATCAGCTGAAACACTGGTTTCTCGTAGTCTTAGAGAGAGAGCCCTAAAAAACAGGTTTTCGTCTGTTCTGTTTGCATACTAGCACCCATTCGAAGAGACATGACAAAATTTTAGTGCGATTTCGGCTCGCATTCGAAGAGAACGGCGAAATTTCGTAAGAAGTACGGAATTCCGAGCTGCTATTTGTTGCAAAGCTAGAGGAGTGATGCATACTAGTAATGGCGGGTGCATATACGAAGTTCAAATGTAAAATATTTGAAAAAATTTACGAGGGTACGAGATCAGTTCCGATTAAATTCAGTTTTTTGGGTAGGTTCAGCCTTAGAGCCTTAATGGACGCATCGCCACTGATAATAAAGAGGCCCTCACAGAAAGTACTACAATTAAGATAAAGTGAACAGTATTCTACAAATCGCCTGCAGATTGATACCATCACTGGTGGAGACGTGGGTTTCTACACTACTGGCTATTAAAACCGCTACACCAAGAAGAAATGCACATGATAAACGGGTATTCATTGGACAAATATATTACACTAGAAATGACATGTGATTACATTTTCACGCAATTTGGGTGCACAGATCCTAAGAAATCAGTACCCAGAACAACCACCTCTGGCCGTAATAACGGTCTTGATACGTCTGGGCATTGAGTCGAACAGGGCTTGGATGGCGTGTACAGGTACAGCTGCCCATGCAGCTTCAACACCATACCACAGTTCATCAACAGTAGTGACTGGCGTATTGTGACGAGCCAGTTGCTCGGCCACCATTGACCAGACGTTTTCAATTGGTGAGAGATCTGGAGAATGTGCTGGCCAGGGCGGCAGTTGAACATTTTCTGTATCCAGAAAGGCCCGTACAGGACCTGCAACATGCGGTCCTGCATTACCCTGCTGAAATGTTGGGTTTCGCAGGTATCGAATGAAGGGTAGAGCCACGGGTCGTAACACAACTGAAATGTAACGTCCACTGTTCAAAGTGCCTTCAATGTGAACAAGAGGTGACCGACGCGTGTAACCAATGGTACCCCATACCATCACGCCGGGTGATACGCCAGTATGGCGATGACGAATACACATTTCCAATGTGCGTTCACCGCGGTGTCGCCAGACACGGATGCGACCATCACGATGCTGTAAACAGAACCTGTATTCATCCGAAAAAATGACGTTTTACTATTCGTGCACCCAGGTTCGACGTTGAGTACACCACCGCAGGCGCTCCTGTCTGTGACGCAGCGTCAAGGGTAACTGCAGGCATGGTCTCCGAGTTGATAGTCCATGCTGCTGCAAACGTCGCCGAACTGTTCGTGCAGATGGTTGTTGTCTTGCTAACGTCCCCATCTGTTGACTCAGGGATCGAGACGAGGCTGCACGATCCGTTACAGCCATTCGGATAAAATTCCTGTCATCTCGACTGCTAGTGATACGAGACCGTTGGGATTCAGCACAGCGTTCCCTATTACCCTCCTTAACGCACCGATTCCATATTCTGCTAACAGTCATTGGATCTCGACCAACGCGAGCAGCAATGTCGCGATACGATAAACCGCAATCGCGATAGGCTACAATCCGACCTTTATCAAAGTCGGAAACGTGATGGTACATATTTCTCCTCCTTACACGAGGTATCACAACAACGTTCCACCAGGCAACTCTGGTCAACTGCTGTTTGTGTATGAGAAATCGGTTGGAAACTTTCCTCATGTCAGCACGTTATAGGTGTCGCCACCGGCGCCAACCTTGTGTTAATTTTCTGAAAAGCTAATCATTTACATATCACAGCATGTCCTCCCTGTCGGCTAAATTTCGCGTCTGTAGCACGTCATCTTAGTGGTGTAGCAATTTTAATGGCCAGTAGTGTATGTATGTCACAAGCAGTCTGTATCATCAATGGGCTAAGGCTGCTGGCAATGGACACTCAGATTGTACACAGTTTGCCTGTGTCTCGTGTATCGAGGACTCGTGACGCCATTTGGTTCCGAAACCGAAGTTAAGAGCCTAATTTTCCGTTTGGAGACGGAGTATGTGATTCATAAAATGTGAAGTCAGGTACACAGCGACAAACTGTACGGCCACAGAGACGGTGAGTGCAGGGGCAGGCTTGTTGGGAGTCGGCAGCAGGAAGCGGCGGCTGGGGGCGTGCTGCTCGCTGGCTGATAGCCGCGTCCGCCCCCGGCGCCGCCCCCCTGCCGCCGCTTAAAACGCGGCAGCGCGCGCTCGCCGCCACACTGTGCAGGGCTGCCAACGCCACGACACTACACGACATGGCGCGCCGGCCGCCGAGCACGGTAAGTCACCCGCTCCTCTCTGACGGCGCACCTGCGTCTCTGCGTTTACGTGTCTCGCGTCGTACACGAGTACAATTAGACCTCGTTACTTTTTCAGGCTCATTTTCAATGTATTTTGCTTAGAAGCTCCTTTTACACAATCGATTTTCTGGTCAAAATCGACTACTTGAAGTTCGTGGGCCTGTCGTGCCTGCGTGTAAATAAACACGCCGCGAATGTGTCCGTGACGTCAACGATCTATAGATCGTAACGAATGCGGAGTTTTGCATTTCCGAGAGTCCATCTATAGATCGTAACGAATGCGGAGTTCTGCATTTCCGAGAGTCCAGCACACTGCGCATGCGCGTCTGCTAACGCCGAAATTTAACCTATTCTGGCCGAACTCAATCCCATTACAGCAATGAATTTTGTGTGCTCGTGATTTCTTAATCTTTAGTGTGTTTTTTGCTTTGTTTTCCAACACATTAAAAAGGCTGCGATAGATCCTGGTATTTTTCCTACTGAAGTTCTCCTAAGACAGACAGGAAATATCTGAAAGCAAAAACGTATTTCCGCTTCACAAGAAAAAGCCTACTCTATGTACAAATAAGAAAGTAAATTGATAAACGTTTTTCATTGGAAATTATTGCGTCTGTGAAAAGTCACAAGTTGTTAAATGTTCAAATGTGTGTGAAATCTTATGGGACTTAACTGCTAAGGTCATCAGTCCCTAAGCTTACACACTACTTAACCTAAATTATCCTAAGGACAAACACACACACCCATGCCCGAGGAAGGACTCGAACCTCTGCCGGGACCAGACGCACAGTCCATGACTGCAGCGCCTAAGACCGCTCGGCTAATCCCGCGCGGCCACAAGTATTTGATGTTAAAGTAATGGTCGATGTTATCTGGCACATAGCAGGAAACAAAGGGTAAAATAAAAAAATGCGCCGGCCGAAGTGGCCGAGCGGTTCTAGGAGCTACAGTCTGGAACCGCGCGACCGCTGCGGTCGCAGGTTCGAATCCTGCCTCGGGCATGGATGTGTGAGATGTCCTTAGGTTAGTTAATTTTAAGCAGTTCTAAGTTCTAGGGGACTGATGACCTCAGAAGTTAAGTCACATAGTGCTCAGAGCCATTTGAACCAAAAATTGGCGTTATTCGCTGCATTCCAGACGCTGTTTGATGTGTTTGCAAGCATTTGTAGCAAATAAAAGTATATGTTTTGAAACGTTTGGTCGACGTTTATGCTACTCTTTCAGTTGTCAGGGATGTAGAGAATTTAACACACAACTTTTCACAAGAACATCCGTTATTAATTTTGCTTTGGTCATTAATAAACTCGAATGTAATTGCTTGTTCCTACATTTTGTTATACCATATTTCGAATTTTTCGTATAAAAGGATAGTCCCTGTTAACACCACTTTGACCATTCAATTGGCAGACGGCGCAGCTCTCAACTCTGACAACACACGCAGTTCTAGCGCTCGCGGGTAAGCGATACAGACGAGACTCAATACAAAAATAAAAAGCCGGGAGCACTGCACCAGACGCACTTGTCTCGAGTAGTCACTCAAGTCGATCATGTAAAAGCGGCTTAAGAGACTCTTGGAGTTCGGTAATTGGATACAGAATAAGTGCATTTCGTTTGCTATTTTACCCCATTTAGTCCGCAGCTCGTGGTCGTGCGGTAGCGTTCTCGCTTCCCACGCCCGGGTTCGATTCCCGGCGGGGTCAGGGATTTTCTCTGCCTCGTGATGACTGGGTGTTGTGTGATGTCCTTAGGTTAGTTAGGTTTAAGTAGTTCTAAGTTCTAGGGGACTGATGACCATAGATGTTAAGTCCCATAGTGCTCAGAGCCATTTTACCCCATTTATCTTTGTCTTTACTGCACTGATAATTCCTACGCCCTAGTGCAGATTTCGACAGTTGCGTTGTGTGTCTTCTTTGGAAATGAACTAGTTTCACTCACTCACGGTTCTTGCTGTTGACAACATTAATGCCGAATTTACTCTTCGTCCTCGAACGTGGGTTCAGTAGTGCGGGGTTCCGTCTCGCGTTTGCATTTGTGACAGTGATACACAGCAATATGAGATTTGCTGATGAAGAGTCGGCCGGCATGCACTTCCTGTATAGGTTCACTTTCCAATCTTGTCCTCGAAAACGTTCTCCATTTATTTTTTGTGCCAAGTAACACGTTTCAAGTTGGGCTGCCTGCATAACCCTTTTCTCATTTTTTCTGGCCATTTCTATGAGTTGAATTTTTTACTTATTTTGTATTTATACTGCTGATGGAGCGTTATTCAGATCATGT